>NW_008655055.1:0-12937 GCF_000695815.1 Acanthisitta chloris
CTCTTCCAACTTGGTTGATTCTATGATCATGAGTATGAACATAATATACTATGAAGTTTCTTTATATAGTAGGAAGTTTCCTTCTCTCAAGGAAAACACCTTGAGAGTACCTTTCAATGGCTTGTTCTGCTCAGGCAGTAAACCAACAAGCCTGCTTTAGAGCCTTTCAAGGTTATTTCTGAGTATATATCAAAGAGTTCTTCCAGTGTAATGTAATTTCCTAAATCGACTTTGTTACAGCTCTTCTGCACACCACCTTTCCTATGGTAGAAAGAAGCATGCAGCAACAACACTTGCTCCTGTCATATATTCTATGACAAATATTCAAACATTTACCTTCAAACCCTGCCCTAATGACCCAGGCAGACATGTCCAAAAGCAAGAGTGACCAAGACTACTGTCTTGACTGAGAAGCGTTTAACTCTTTAAGACCTCACCGGATACCTTAAGAGATTAAACAAAGGTAAAGTAGGATGGGGGGGAAGGCAAGTAGGAATGTGACAAAGGCATTAATTGAAACAGAGACAATCCCAACTGAGGATATTAACTTACACCAAGATAAAAATACTGAGAAGAGGTAACAAATCTAAAAATCCCTAGACTTCAGCAAGATTAGAGATTCAATCCCAGCCCTTAAAAGATTAACTTCAAGCTTTGTTTTTTAAACAATGGAAAATTTGATGCTAACAAGGTAGTGATACAAGCTAGAGTGTAAAGGCACCTGGAAGACAGACAGGAGGCCTGGCTCTATCACTGACTCCTGTCAGAAGCTAAGGAATCTTCTGAAGCTACAAGACTATCTGCAGATAGAAACAGACCACTAAGGAGGATTAGGCTGAGATACTAAGGAGGTTTTAATTTTAAAATGCTGACCACTGCTTTCTACATGCAATACAGTCTTAGGTTAGTGTGGCTTTGCACTAATTTTTAAAGCATTCACACACTGCTGAGATCAGGCAAGTGTTATCAAGAAGAAGAGACTTAACTATTAATAAGCACAGGCAAGAGCTAAATTCAGCTAGTTTTTTGGTAGCTTTGCTCTATTATTGGAATCATATTTTATGGCAATAAATTCTTCTTTCAGAGGTACGACATTCCATGTACTCACTGAGGAATAGACATTGTCTCAGAATTTAACTACAGCTTCCTGTTAACATGACAAACAAGAGTTAGGCTTACCTTATCAGCACACATTGCTACTTTAATATCTTGTTTTGTAATCTCATAATGTCTTATATTCCGCACGTAATTCCCAACCAATTTTAAGATGTCTGCAGAAATGTATTCTAATACTGCCACTATGTAAACAGACACTTGGTGGTCAATTTTGTAGCCTAGAACTTCCTGAAAGGGGAAAAAATAAAGGCATTTCAACTGAGTAACAGTGAAATAAGTCACCAAAGGTTACAACTAAAATCAGAAAGTTAAGACCCTACTCAATAAAGATTTGCCACATGCCCACAGTCTACTTTAGGAATAGAAATACAGTAGTCTGTAGGCCTAGGGAAGAAACAGTGCCATTGTAGACGCTGCTCTATGTATTAATTGCGGAAATGCCAACAGCCAAATACTGTCCCCAAAACCTTACTTAAATATTTAGGGCTATTTTCACAAGTTTGAGTGTTTTCTTAGTCATGCAAAATGAAACAAGAACAAACAAACTCATAGAAAATGAGTTATTTGCTTTGTTTGTCCAAAAGAGAATCAACTAATTGTAAACAAAAAAACCATATTCCATTAACATCACTGGAACACTTAAGACTATGTAACAAACACAGATATTCTTAATCTTTTTTGTTTACATTTCAGGCAGTGTACAGAAAACACATGAAACAAATGTGTCAGCTTCTAACTGCATTCTAAAAGCAAGTTTACATGACTGCTTACCTTTAACAAGGGATGGATTTTTTCTACTGGAAGAGATAACGGATTTCTTCGCTTCCTCTTCTCAATAGCAGACTGAGCATCAGCTATTGCCCACTTATCAATAGGATGGGGAAAACTTTTTTGAACACGATCCTTAAAAAAACAAACCAACCATGAGTAAAGGGTAAATGTACAGTCATACAGAAAGCTCAGCAGTATTACTACATTACCAAAACACTTTCCATTACTTAACAAAGGAACAGTTGCTAATGTTAGCATTCCAACTCTAAAATCTTACAACATGTGTAAATTTTATTATTCTGGTACATGTTGCTCACTACATTCACAAGGCTGTATCAGAATATCATTACCAGAGAATTATCTAGTGCTCAAAATTCAAGAAATACCATAATTAAGCTGCCGTTGAAGGCACAGTTTGCTCCCCTTGTGCACATGCCTGGTAATTCAGCATTTAAACACGACTACATTTCCTCCCAGCACTTTATTTCCTGGACAGGATGGTCACTGAATGAAATGGTAAGTTTTCTGTTTTACCTTTACTGATCAGCACATGGTCCTGCACATGCAACTGCTCTGATGATGTTAATGAACACATCATGAAAACAAAATATCCAACAGCACCTGCGTATTCTAAAACAGTTTTAGTCCACAGGTTTCATTTACGCCCCAGCAGTCAGAGTGCCTGAAGACACCTATGCTCTCCCATGCACTGAACAACTCTCCTGCTCGAACTCACACACAGATCTCTTGTGGTTCTAAAGCTTCACCGGTTTTGGCAGCCCTGGTATTCACGGTATGCCAAAAATTTATATTCTCATATAAACTTCACCTTTTATTTTTTCAGATCACCGTTCCCATGGACTGTTTCAGTTGCAAGCGCTCACTTACATAAATATGGCTCTTGTTTGAGCAACCATGAAATGAGGAAGATGAAGTTAATGACCACTTACAAATAGCTGGTACAGGACAAAGTACACAGACAAAAACTTCCTGACAAAAAACCAGGACAGGATACAATTCTATAAAGGTGACACAACTTTCCAAAGTACGAGCTTTTTCTCCCCACATAACACTTTGGCCACAGGAAAGCAGAGGTCCCTATCTAATACCAATTCACACCCCTAACATAGTACAGCCTGCCAGCTGAACAATGAAGGTGTCCCAGGGGAAAAATTGAATGTGTTGACCATATAATTAAAGACAGAATCATTATGCATAAAGGGGGTAAACTGTGGTTCCTTGATCACCTCTAATTCTTCCATTTCTCCTGTCTTCACAGCTGTAAGACTCATAATACAACACTGTGTGTCAAGTTTTTTGTTAGTGGTGTCTAAAACAGCATTAAACAATTTTCCACACACCTCTTGTCTCTTTTTTGCTGCCAGACCAGAATGATGTTGCAAAACAGGTCAGCCATCAAAGGCGACAGTGAAACACCATTAGAGGTGTCAGCGTTCAAAAGAGAAGAGGAAGGATGAAATTCATGAATCTCGAGCTCAAAGACAGCTACATTTTTAAGGGTGTTTTGTTTGTGGGGTTCTTTTTGCCATTAGTCCACTTTCTTCAGAACATGAGGAAGTCACTTTGGCACAGGCTCTGGCCCCAAGTACTGTAAACTAACAGGCACACTGCACATAGAGTCCGTAGCTTGGCACTAAAGTCTTCAAATCATGGTTAAGCACAAAGTGCTACCAAGATATTCATGGTCTTAGGAGCTTAACTGTTAAAGCTTAACTAATATGTTCCACAAATGGAGAAACGCTTCTCAGATCAAGCTCTCTTATTAAACATCAAGCTGCTTTTCTGAGCAAGAGCTTGTACATCTTTGAAATGGCAATTTCAAGAGGTTTCTATATAGAAGAAATAAGTGCTCCCGAACTCATTCTGAAAAAGTGACTGAACTATTTTTATTCAAATTTCTGGGACAGCAGAGGGTATATCAGCCTAGATTACCATGCTGAGAAAGCAGCAGAGCCTCAGACTAAGCAGCTGTAGTTTGCCTACAGTATGAGGGGAAAAATGGTCTTTTGAAAGGAACCAGTCAGCTTTATGTACACAATTTGTACTCACCATCTATTAAAAAACAATACAGCTCAGAGATAAGTTTTACTGTGCATTGAACTACAAATTCAATTCATAGGAAAATGAGCTGTTAGGGAACTCAGCAGGCTTAATGCAGAAGGTTCTGCTACATACAGGTACCAACTTACTGCTTTTTTGCATTGTGAAATGATTAATGTAATAACTTTCATGTAACAGTTCAAATTACTACAGAATCTCTATACCTCTACATCCAGAAAACTTCTTGGTTGAGCTTGACACAACATATTTAACAACTGAAGAATTAACTCCTCCACATACTGCAGCG
Organism: Acanthisitta chloris; assembly: GCF_000695815.1. NCBI lineage: Eukaryota > Metazoa > Chordata > Aves > Passeriformes > Acanthisittidae > Acanthisitta > Acanthisitta chloris. The sequence goes on from NW_008655055.1 coordinate 4,256, forward strand.
CATCTTCAGTAGAGGAAAGTTTAGGATGTACTTGCACCTGAACCTATAGAAAACAGAAGAATTCATGCTTTGAGTTTCGCTCTTCCCCAAACACATGCTTTACTTGCAAAAACAGATGACAAAAACCGCCAAAACACTCAGAGAAGTCCAACCCAAAATGTAGCTCTATTAAGGCCCACCAGACAAACATGAGCAAAACACTCACCTACACCTGATAGAAACATAAATCTCAAATGCTGTATGTACTCAAATCACTCTAAGTGATGTTTAATGTTAAGACAGCAGCTAAAGAATAACAGTTCTTAGCAGTGCAATTCGGTAAACTTTTAAAGCCCTCGCACATACTTGTCTCTCTCCACTAGCTCTTCAATCCCAGTTTTCACAAGATATTTTGGAGGTGGGATTTTCTCCCTTTTACATCTCACTGTTCATCACTCAATCTATAATAACAAAATACAGAACATTTTCCAGACCGTGCTGTAGAAACAGCAACGACTTCAGCAGCATTTAATCCTCAAATCATGTAATCAATTCTCAGCCAGCACGCATTAAGACTGGTTTAGAAGTTTGTTTCATGTTATTTTTTTAGAAGATGTCAGCCTCTAGAATAAAAAACATTTCAAAAAAGGCCTCAGTGTTGTCCTGGCATTAAGCGACCGTTCAGAGGTTTTGAAAACTTGGTCCCCATACTTATGGCGTACAAGTAAGCCTATCTCTAAATTCTCACTGGTGTAAATCGAACAAGGCACAACCCTCCTTGCTCCTCCCTTTTTTTTCCCCCCAGACAGTCATTTAACTTCTAAAAAAAAGCCTCCAGTATACTTTTCCTTTGCACTTATGTAGTTCACAGAATAGCAGTTTTCGCGGCTTAAATTTCAGGTACACAAAAGTGTGCTTCAGAGCTTAAACAGACAGGCAGTTTAATCTCAGTGCTACACCAATGTCAAATATTATGCCAGAGCAAGCAAACTGCTAACTTTCGCAATGCACGTTTCAAGCCCCAATTTCATCATTTTACTGTTCCACTGCACACAACTCAAAATGCATCCAGTTCTCTCAATCACTAACACAGGAGCCTAACCACCCTGAACCAAAACCCAACAATCTGTCTCATCTAAATGTTAAACCCATGTCTATATTCAGATAATGGTGCCATAATTACTTAATTTCACACCTGAGTTTTAATTCCCGTTTGCAGTTATAACAAGAACTAAATGTTATGAAGTTCAAACACACAACAGCCTCAAACAGAAATCCACTTGCCTGCTAAGGCACTCATTAGTCTGAAAACTTAATGTCTGGGCATAGTCCTTGTGCTCACTTAACTGCTGTTGAGATTCAGATGCACTAGATCACGCGTTTGGCTTCTTGCAGACTACATACCCTTATTCAGCAGGTCTTAAAAAACATCCCCAGAAGTTACTGCTTTTTTAACTTAGAAGCACTCTGGCAAAAATAGAACAGAAGAACTTCTCTCCATTTGACCAGCTAACAGAGCTATTTTGATTATGCCAACAGTTCCACTTTTCCTAAGAACTTCACCATGCACAGCTACAGAGTGTGTTTGTGGAGGTACATGAATAACAGCAGGCCCAGCAGTCCCAAACATTATTTACAATTCAAACACTGACATCTGAAATACCATACCACCTTGGACCACCTTAACACCAGAAATTACAGACTTGAAAAAGCATTCTATTAAAGAGCAGAGCTGATCTGAGCCATTTGGAAGATTCTGCCAATAATGTTTTTTTTAAAAGCAGAGCCGAACAAATTTGTATTATAGTCTCCCTACATTATACTCTAGCACTTTGTATTTCAAAAGAATTTTAAATTACCAAGTCAATTCAACAGTAAAAATACAGAGCATGATAAGCTGGAGTGATTAAGAGCAGCTCTGTTTTCACCTTTACTTAGAAAACAGATTGTAGACTTAAATAGCCTAATCACAACTCCCTCAGTCTGTAACATAGACTGTAGGAACAAGAACAAACAAACAAAAACACCAGATCAGGTCATAACCTGAAACATTATCCACAGCCAGCCAAAACAGAGTCAACAATGGTAACCTACCCCTAGTTTGGGAGGTAAAAGTTTCAAACATTTTCCCTAAGCATTTATGTTTGAGGGGCAGTTACATCATTCTTCTCAAAGGCCACTGTCTTCTGGCACTATTGAGCTCTACTTTAATAGAACATCCACCTCAGCAAAAGAAAACATCATCAGTTGCCACTGACTTGCCAGCATAGCTTATCTATACTAGGAAGATAGTAAATAAACTTCATTGCTAGGTGACACATAGTATCATTTAGAGTTCAAAGTCTTACAAGCAAACACAAGAAAACAACAAGACTAACAAGGAAAATTACAGGATAGTTTGGTGCACAATTATCACAGACGTGTAATTTCAGTATCTGCACTACTGCAGTGCCCGAAGGCTCACACTGAGAATGAAACAGTGGTATTTGAGGGTACTCAGTGCAAGTCCCAAGAAGTCCACTACCTAAGACATGATGCAAGACTGGATAAGATGCAAGATTTGGTAAGAGAAGACAAGAAATGGGAACATCTGTTTGCATACACCATCATGTGACTAGTTGGGGGGGAAAAAAAAAGAGAAGATCAAATTACCAGGAGTTTTCCATCTTTCTCACAAAGTCATCTCAGATTTTAAATTAAAAAACCCAAGCAACCATGCCTCATCACCCTTGAATTGGGGGAGTATGGCTGGAATCCCACCAAAGCCTTTAGTCCTATGTTAGGAACACGCAGGATAAAAACAGACTAACAGCTTCTTAAGTGTTGTGATGTTTAGATAAGATTCTTAACTAAATATTTAACCTCTCCCTTAATGACAGAAACCATCCCTTCCCTCCTACACACACAACAAAATGTCTCTCTCATGATAAGGGAAATTACTAAAAGATAAGAACTTTCAAAAAAAGCTTCAATTCCTCAAACTACCCCAACAAATTCTAATGAGCAATTATTATGATATGGCCACTTGGCTTTTTTTTTTTCTCCTTCCTTTTTTGTCCTCTTCCCTTAAAATCAACAATAGCAAAGTATTTCTGTCAGGAATGGCAAGAGCATAAGAATTAGGCAAACATAAATCTAAACTGGTGGAAAAAGTCCATGAAACCAACTAAAAAGAAGAATGTGCTTAAAGAATAACAAAAATATAGCTGATCTTACTTTATAACCCTTAGCAACTTATTTCATATAAAGCTTTCTCAAACCATTCCTTTCAAACTCTACAAAATAAATTAGAATACAAACACTTCCACAAGCCTCATGGGAAGCCGTAGGAACCTGAGATATGTTTCAGTTAAAGGACTGCAGATCAAACAGCTTCAGGTTACACAGAGGTTTGGTCTCCAACAGGTCCAACACAACTCCTCCTGGGCTGGTCACAAGATGATCCAAACCCCAGTCTAGAGTGACACTCAGCAGCTCATTCTGCATTAGAAACAGTTATCAACAGATATGAAAGGAAGACACAGTGAATTTTAACAATCCAACTGATACTAAATCACACACCCTTAGCAACAGTTACCTCTTCCTCAGGGGCCATGAGAAAAAGCCTAACTTAGGTTGTTTGTGAACTGAAAAATTTCAATTTAGATTGAAAAAAACCTCTCCAAAGACTTCTTAAAGAAACTTCACCTGTTACACAAACACCAACTTAATGTTCCTAAACCATCATTAACAATCAACACAACCAGATTTACAGTTCTCAGTTGTTCTGCTGAACACAGAACACACCAGAAGAATCCTGTGTGTGAAAGGCTGCGGGGAGAACAATACCAAACTGCAGTGTTTAACGAGAGACTGGACATGGCACTTAGTGCCATGGTCCAGTTGACATTGTGGTGTTAAGTCATAGGTTAGACTTGATCTTGGAAGTCTTTTTCAACCTGATTGATTCAGCAATTCTAAGTCTCCTCAGGAGCAGCAGGAGCTCCAGGAGCTTCAGAAAAGGGCATAACAAAAGGAAATCATACTAAAGCTATGTAACAAACTGAAATAAAAATGCAGCATCTACTGTAGGTTAGAGATAATTTTTTCCTAACTGGGCAAGACTATCCAACTACTGGGATTCTGACAAGAAGCCACAGTACGAATCAAAACCCAATGCCTGCTAAAGAACAACTGTGCTTCACTGCTGAGCACAGGTAGTGCCATGCTGCCTGTCTGCCTTGGTGATAGTTGAAGTGCTTGTAAAAGTAGTTGAAGTGCTTGTAAAAGTGTCTAAAGGAAAAAAAGCATCATATTTACCACATCATATTGGTAGTAAAATGAAAGAAGCTGTAATGAGATGAAAAGCCAAGCTGTCTTCCAAAGCATTATCAGAGAAAATAAAACATTACTGATAAGTAGTTTTCTAAACCCAAAATTTTCTAAACCTTTGCAAGTTATTCAACAGATTAATAGCAGAAATGACTTGACAACAGAGCAAGTTATTCTGGCAAAGAGGGAAGAATGTTCTTCAATTCAGTGCCTTTGAAAGTCTTCATTAATGTTGTAACTCTTACTCAACATATCTTTTGTTTATCTTCCCTCAATGTCCAAAATACTACAGACAAGCAATCACTTATCACTAAAACACTCCAGGATGAAGTATTTTATGCACAGTATTTTATGCAAGGATGAGTGCTCTTAAGAGTTCAAGCACTCCTTAAAAACAGTATTTATTCTACTCTTGTACATCTCTGCTGATACGTGGTAACCCTGGCCATGTTTTGTTACACTGATCAATTAAAAATCAAATAAATTAAATCAAATACAAATGTCTTGGATGCACACTTCAGCAACAATTCACTGTGGATGCAAGACTCGGATTTTTGCTAAGATTTCTGTCAATGTGTCAAGGCAACAGCATTATACTGTACCAATAAGCACATAAAAAAAAAATCATACAGTAAAGACTTGAACCATAAGAGGTTTTTAACTTTCTCCTCCACAGCTGTCAGAAGAACAGAGGACCCAAAAGTGATCAGAAATTGAGAATGCTCTACATCTTCTGTGAAGCAATGCTAAGACTAAGAAGTGCCATTCTGAGTAGCAAGTGGCAACTGGTCTGTCATCAATTTGAAGAACTAAATAATTAAAAGTCAGGTATAAATATATTTGCCAGCCACAGCTTTCTGAGAACTCTGCAGTCACTGAAACAGCTTTTCTCATCTCCTTTGCTCCATGAAAGGTACAGGCAACTGACTAGATGGTATGTGGAGTAGCTGGAAGAACAAAGTCTGGAACAGCTTCCTTAACTGAGGAAGCAAATAGCCTTCAGTTTGTCAAGCCACATCAGTCCAATCATTTGACCACAACAAATTCCAACATTATCCCTTGTTAATTGCTCAACTGATTCAAATCAACTTGAGGTACACAAACAGCAGAATATCCGTACAGCAAGAAAGTTCTTTTGTTTTTCTCCATCATCAAATTGCTTAAGATATCAGTCAGCAAGGATGGCATACGCTTTCTACTGTAAAAAACAATGTAGCAGGGAAGAAGCGCATCATACACATGCAGAGAAATTCTGACTCCATAAACAAGTTAGACAAGTGAGATGAAGGAGTGATGTTGAAGAAAAACTATCCAAAAGGTTATGACCAGAATAAAGCATATAAATTCACTAGCAGAGGAAGCACTTGGAAGAGGCATCACTTTGCAGGCGTCCCTTCTGAGCCTGTTTTCCAAGGGGTATTCTCCATCTCCAGGCATCGAAGAGCTTTGGTGTTTCATGTGTCTTGAATCCTTCATCTTCAGCCACAGCACATTACCTTCTGTCCCTCTTTCCAACCACAATTTCAGTCAAGGGCTGTTATTCTTTCTTCCTTTTCTTGTACCACATCATCATGATTACTCTCTTTTCACCAGCAAGACCTCTGCAACACTCCTCTCGTGCAGCTTCAAAATAACAGTGACCAGGCAGAGAAGCATCTCAGTTGACATCATTTTCTTCCTAACTGAGTGCACTGGAGTGTATCTTGACAGCATCTGAAGAAGAATCAGAAGAAAAGGGATTACATTATGATTTCAGTGGTGCAAGAGCTGCTTTTTCCAAATGCAGCTGTTCAATGCAAATACAGCTCTATTGTTAAGGTTCATGCCTAATGAAATACAAGGTCTTAAGAATTGCTTGATGTAGGAAGAGATTTATTCTTACTACATATTCTTGGGTTTGCTGCTTGATAAAAAAAATAGAATCAAAATAACTCACTGGGAAAAAGAACTCTATTTGCAATGATGCAACAATACCTATTTTTAAAGAAAGCAATTCTGAGGCTGCAGTTTGAGCTCTGCATTACAAACCAACTCACAGTTACAAAAGGGCAATGGCATTTTAATGAGTCAGTCAAAGTGTGGCAGCTTCCCCCAAGAGCTGCAAACACTTCATCCTGGTGTATACACTCTCACTACGTTAACTTAAATGCCAGTCTCCTCACTGGATATATTAACTCAACGCAGCTCTTCCCAAACTATTAAGTCTAATTCCCAGCTATGCAGGAAATCATCACAATCCTGCTTGTACATCTACCTGCTTTCAGGGGGAGTTCAGAAAGCAGCTTGCTGTCCCTGCCTGAGAATGAGTGTCAGCAAGTGAACAGCTTAGGGGAGAAGTGAAGGAAAGGTTCTCCTCCAATAAGAAAGGATGTACAAGAGCTTCCGATAATCTGCCTCCTACTGTGACAGCAAACTCTGGCAACTCAGCAAAGTCAAATGGCACCTGTTCCCCTCCAGGACGGTTCTGCCCTTTGACCTCACTGGCATATGCCGTCATCCTCTCAACTTTACTAGTCCCACATGCTGAGTCTTTGAGCAAAACATGGGGTCATTGTCCCAAACCCACTGGCTGCAACTCCTGTCTTGTGAACAGTGACAGATGATTGTCAAAGCAAATATGCTGCGGCAATGTTCACGGTTTTACCTGCCACCTCTGACAGGTTCGTTCCTCTATGTGGCCTTTATCAGGTGAAATTCCCTAGCCAAAACTATTTGCACCTATGTCAGCTAGGAAAATACACAATTTGGTTTCTCCATTAACAAAGAAGTCATTAAGATAATAATTTAACATTTTCATCTGCCATTTAATTTTCCTATAATTCAAGTATTTGGCTCTTCAATAAAAGTGGTGACAGTGTGAACAGATTCTTTATTTCTATCTTTACAGGAACAGCAGTAGTAAGCAGCAGAAGACTAGGTTTCTGGACCACAGGAAAGAACAGCCCAAGAGAAGATAAGAAACAGGTTATGACCTCATGAAGAGCTGAGGTCAAAAGAGTGAACACCTGCCAGGCAGTTTCAGTGTTAAGCTTTCAGAAATAACTCCATCTGACTCCTGCCACCTCTCTACCCACAGTAAGAAACAGAGCAGAGTACAACAAAACCAAGACAACTATACCTTAGTGGGCCAGTTTGTCATCCTTGGCAGCTTGTCATCATTGGCCTTCTCCGCTGACCTCAGATTCCAGAATTCCTTTCCCCAACACACAATTTATCAAACTTCTTCAGGAGGTATCTTTAACACAGGGTGACCTCATGAATGGCTTGTCGACTGGGAAGAAATCTTGCACTTCAGATGTCGGAAGTAATTCCAAAGTCTTAACGCTTGCTCACCTCAACTCCTTACTCTCACGTCCTCCAGTAGTTTGCACTTAGCCTCATTCCAAATCTGACAAACATCTGCTGCACCACAGAATAACCCATCCTCCAAAGGAAGGAGCTCTCTCTGGTTGTGACCTTGGGTAGCTTCAGTTTCCAAGGAGGCTTCAGTTGGATGGCTGTTCAAGTGCTTACAAGCACCACAAGCAGCAGCAAGCTGTATGGTTAGTGCAGAAGTTTCAAGGAAGTGACTATCCATCAGGGATAAGACATTAACCAGTACCTGCTACAGATGAGACAAGCAAACGGACTCCCAAGAACTGGACAAAACAGCACAGTGCTGGAGAGCTCAAAGAGCATGTCCAAAAAAGAAAGGCAATACATTGCAAGAGGCAATTAGGAAGAAATACAACGTACAACTGCAACACTTGAGACTTCTCAACTAGCCCTAGGAGCAAGTCCTTTATGCAAAAGTTGCAGTTAATCACTGTAACCAGACAGACTCAAAGTGTTGCTGTGCACGACCGAACCGTGTCAAGTTCTGCAGTCTGAAGCCTGTTCAAGCAATGGTGTCAGAGACCTCTTGTTTCTTAAGCCTTCTACTTTCTGGGCTCAGGCCGCAAAAGTGGAAGAAAAGCCCTCACCACCTTTTCCTCCCTTCCAAATAAATTCTTCCCACACCACAGAACAAGCTTCACCAACCTGAGGGAGCAAAACTTGCTAGCTTGTCCTAATGAAACCTTCTCAGCAAAAAGGTATTTGAACTAAGAGAAGTTTAACTGCAAGCCATTAGACACGAACACTAATTAACCAAAATTCTCTCGGCAGTTGCTCACAACAATCCTCTCCCCCTCCCAGCCGTGACACCAAGGGAGACCAGCAGAAACCCGCGACAGCACCACTCCACTCCTTTTCGGCGGAAACGGGTCGGGACCCGCACGTCCATCATTTTTTATCTGCACGGCTCCGTCTGTCAGAGACCGCCCCAGCGCCGCTCCCGCGGTCGCCGAGTCCCCTTCGCGGCGGGACACCGGCCGAGAGAGGCGCCTGACCGGCAGGATGGCCACGACCGAC
>NW_008655056.1:0-2784 GCF_000695815.1 Acanthisitta chloris
TCTCCGAGCAGTTGATAAGAGAATTTTCCTACTGAGGCCCAAGTTGCCAAGGGTTTACCTGGCCAGGAAATCAGAAGGTGAAGAGTTTCACAGTTATCTGAACTGCCACTTACATTCATTCTATGGCAACACGAGCAATATATTACTAAGATGGTTACTGTATATATCACAACTGAGTTTTTCCAGTGTTCACAACTTACGACTCGAAATTTGTACACTTTGCTAGCCACTAAAGAAAAAAAAAAAGGGAAAAAAAAAACCCCAAACAAAAGGTGTGATTCTTACTGCTGGAAGCTACTTCCCCCTAAGCTTTATACAGAACTTTGAACCCTGGCATGCTGATTTTGGCAGATTAATGCACTGAATGTTCCTATTTCGGGCGTTACCATAATCACCCCAAACTTAACCACTTCCTGCACTATAGTGTTGCAAATGTAATCAGCACAGAGCGAGGGGAGGTGCCACCACCTCTCCAGCAGCTCCTCCGAACACCAGGGGGTTCACTCTTCACCTTTACTTCCACTTGCAAAACAAAGTCAGTTGCTACTACATCAGCTGTAAACGAGTTCCCAGGACACACAGACCCTGATTTCTGGGACACAGCAGCCAAGAGCCTGTTCCAGAGGCAGCACACAGCTCTGGGGAGCTGCCAGGTGCCTGAGGTGGCACTGAGTGGCACCTGGAGATGGTGCTGAGTGCCCACAGCTCCCAGCTGGGAGGCTCAGAGCGGTGCAGCCTGGCTGTCCTGCCCTGGGGCTGCGACAACGACAGCTCAGGTCTGTCACAAAGAAACCAGGGCGAGCAACGAGCCAGGAAAAGAAAGAAACAACAAACAAAACCCCAAACCTAAGCGTCCACCCTCGAAAGGAGGCGAGGAAAACAGGCAACCCAAAGATCCTGAACTGCTCCTCCTCCTCGGCGCGCCCACGAGCCCAGGTGTGCTGCCCACGCTCCCACCTACAGTCCTGCACAGGCCACACTTTGCAAAGCTTTCTGAGTGAATCATTAGTAAGGTCAAGAGACTCTACTTCAAGCTGGAAACACAAGGTTTACTACAGTAGTACATTCAGTTTCATCACCAGTGACTAAGTGATGCCGACAGTATCCGGCTGCACTCGCTGCACGCGCCGCCCCGGGGGCTCTGCCGGGCAAGGCCATCCATGGCACACACCATCCCACAAAGCCAAATGTTAAATAGGTTAAAAAAAGTTCTACATTTTACAGAAATGCTCTTTTTCTTTTTCTTGTCGTTTTTCCAAAAATAATATTCTCTTATCCTTTTTTCTTCCTCCTAGGCCGAGGGAACGGGTTAATTTTGTCAACTCAACCTTTCGCTTCGTCGAAACGCTACTTCCGCAACCCCAAAACTGATTTCAAGCAGGAAAAAAAACCCCTCTGCAAATTAAAAACGAAAATACAAAAATTATAACCTCTATTATTTATAGTGATTGGAAATCCTCCAGCATTTGCGAAATCACTTTGAGAGATGAATTTCGGGACCCTCCGCGACTTCTCCACGCAAGCCACGCTCCAAGTTCAGAACTGCCCTGCACGAATCCTTTCCTTCCACAAGTCTCTGCTGCTCCTCAGTCCACAGCTCCAGCTCCACACGGACTCGTTGGCTGCCCAAGCATTACTTTGGTGACCGCGGCGGCACGTACTGCTCCTTGCCCGCGCGTCGAGGCGCTCCCTGAGGAGAGGATCTGCGTCCCAACTGGCGCCTCTGTTCCCTGATTTTCCCGGCGGCTCCCCTGGGAGCTGCAGTGCCACGGAACCCGGAGTAATCCTTCATTCTCCCTTCCACCTTCTCTGGAGGAGCCTTCTCCAGGGGTTTCTCCACGGCCTTCTCCAGGGTTTTCTCCGCGGCCTTCTCCGCCGTACCGTTTTCTTCGCCCTTGGCCGGGGGAACGATGTTGGCGCGATGCTCCCTCAGGGGCTGCACGGGCACCGGCGCCGGCTCCTTCGGGGGCTTCTGGCAAACCTCGGCGTAACTGAGCTTGCGTGGCTCCTTGGGACCGAGGGGAGAGCAAGGTTTACCCCAGAACCTCCTTCGGCCCAGCCCAGGCACCGAGTCGTGCCACGACGGCAGGAGCCCGCGTAAGCGTTCCTGGCCCGGCCCCGGCGCCACCCCCAGCGAAAACTGCCCTGGGCCTTACCTGCGTCGACAGAGCAGGAGCTGCACCTGCTTGAGCAGAGGGTGAGGAGCTGTTTGTCCTCGGTGGCTTGGCAGCGCTGACGGGAGACGCGGAGGCCGGAGGGGAAGCCTGGCTGGCCACGTCCTTCTGGGCACACACTTCTTCTGCTTTGCTCTCTGGCTGAACTGGGCTGTTCGAGCAAGAACAACTCAACGTTAAAACCTCCTGACACACAGATTTCAGGGATTGTTTCCCTTCTCAGGGAACAGGACGGCACAGCCATTCCCACCACCATCGCTATTTCCACCGTGGCCTCTGCAGAACGTGCCTAGCATGGATGGAGAAACAAACATCAGTGCCCCAGTGCTGGACACTGGTGAGAGACTTTGCTAGACCATGCAAACGAGGCAGCAGTGCCCTGGAGCCAGGGGGACACTGTCCTAGGGTGCCCCAAGCCTAGTGAGGGAGGGGACTGTCCCCACTGCTCTGTGCTGGGGCTTCATCTCAAGTGCTGGGGGCAGTCTGGGGCACCACAACGTAAGAAAAATATAAAGCTGTTGGAGAGTGTCCAAAGGAGGGACACAGGGGAGGTTTGGGCTGGATATCAGGAGAAGGTCCTTTCCCCAGAGGTGTTTGGGCACTGGGACAG
>NW_008655056.1:3178-3979 GCF_000695815.1 Acanthisitta chloris
ACTGGGACAGGGTTGGGTTGGAGATCAGGACAAGGTTCTTCCCCCAGAGGTGTTTGGGCACTGAACAGCTCCCCAGGGCAGTGGTCATGGCCCCAAGCCTGACAGAGCTCCAGGAGCGTTTGGCCAATGCTCCCAGGCACAGGGTGGGATTTTGGGGTGTCCTGTGCAGGGCAGGAGTTGGACTGATGATCCCTGTGGACATTCCCTGTTCTCTGCATACCTCACCAGCACAGCCTCGGTCTGGGTCGGGGAGCTGACGCTGGTCGCCGGCGCTGGGGCCACGCTGGGAGGCTCTTCGTCCTGAGCAGGAGCCTGGCAGCTGGGCACGGAGTCTTTGCTTTCCTGGGCACAAAGGGACAGATGCAAAACATTGAAAAATGGCAGACAGACTTCAACTGCTCCTCAACATGCCAATTCAAGACATCCAAGGAGTGGGATATTCCCCAAGGCTGCTCGAGTCCTGATTATAGGGATTTTACCTCTTTTTGAATGTTGCTTCTAAAGCAATTCCCTCTGATCATGGGCAACCCACACTGTGGGTACAGCCAGAAGTGAGGCTGTATCACCCAGACTATCAACACTCTGTCCCTCCAGCCCAAGGAAAGGATTCATCTGGAAAGATCCCTTGCCCACACCACACAATCTGTTCCTCCTCCAACAGCCAACACTCCTCACTTGTTCCCTTCTGAGCTTAACTGCAGGAGCTTTGGCTGCATCCCACAGAAAGCCAAGGAAAATGCAGCATTCTACTAGCGAGCAGAGTGTGAAGTTTGGGTTCAAAGCTCTGGCAAAGTCCCTGTT
>NW_008655056.1:4015-4905 GCF_000695815.1 Acanthisitta chloris
GTGTGCCAGGTGAGCACAGGCACCTTCTCTTTGCAGACTCCCTTCACGATGTCAGACATCCTGCTCTCCAGCACAGGCTCTCCTGGGATTTTCACGGTGCTGCCAGGCAGAGGTGGGAAATTTGATGCTAGCAAGTCAAACTTTGGTGTCTGAGTCTTTGTTTCTGCTGAAGGCTGAGGTCTCTGGAGAGGGGAAAACACCCATTAACAGAGCAGTAACAACGAGCAGGGAAAGCTCTAAGTATGACAGAGAAATTCCCAGAGAAACTGTAACCCCCCAATGGAATCTGAGGGTTTGAGGCCTCTGCCATCCCTCCAAGAACTGCAAACCACACTGCACTTGGGGCAGCTCCTGCAGGGAGGGGAGCAGAACTTACCGACACACGGTCGTCCTCTCGTCTCCTCCGGCCCCGGAACACGTTCCTCCTTCAAAGGCAAAAACACCCTCAGTAAGTGCAGCCATCCTGCCCAAGAGGGCACTGCTCTGCACCAAGGGGAGCCACAGCCACATCCAGGACATTCTCCATCCTCAGCTCAGAGCTCTGAGGCTCATGGAACAGAGCCAACATGGGAGACAATTCCTCCTTCCCTCCCCCATGGAGGAGCATCATATCCAAGCAAGCACAGGGACAATTGCAATTCTAGAGTATGAACTCATCAGTCTGATTTCTCAGCTTTGGACATTTATTTTCAAGTGTCTAAACCCCAGATTAACAGACAAAAGAGAAACAGTTGATTTTACATTGTTGAGGAGTGTCAAATTCCCAGCTGAGGATCTGCTCATTATTTACAGCAATACAGATGCAACTTCACTTCAGCAAGTTCTAATTCTGGGGACACATCAGTTATTCTCTGGGCACAAATCAGGCTGGGTCAGAGTGGCTGGAGAGC
>NW_008655057.1:0-555 GCF_000695815.1 Acanthisitta chloris
GGAGAGCCCCAGAGCTGCGTGCTCAGCCCCGCCACACCGGGCCAGGCTGCTGTCACAGCCTCGGCACAGTTTTCTCTCCAAAACGGGATCCCCGGGCCAGTGATGCCCAGAGGATGGGTGCCCACACCTCTGGCACCGCAAGCTCGCCCAGCTGTTTGGTGCCTTGGAATGCCAGGCTGTCCCCAGAATGGGCACAGGGTGCTCTGTCTGGCTGCAGAGTGCCAGGCTGTCCCCAGAATGGGCACAGGGTGCCCCTGCCCGATTCTGGAGACCCAGGTTGTGTCCAGGTCTCAGGGTGCCCTGGGTCACCGTGGGGGTGAGCCAGGCTGTGCAAACCCATCACGGGGCTGAGCACAGTGGGTACTTGCCCGGCAGATGGAGCGGATGATCGTCAGCATGCAGGACCCCGACATGGGCATCAAGATGAGGAACCAGCGCTTGCTCATCACTGTCATCCCCCACGCTATGACAGGTGGGTGCCCGTGGTGGGGTGCCCTGCGAGGTGCGTGGGGTGGGGGAGGAATGCGGGTGCTCCCCGGGTGTCCCCAGCACTGC
>NW_008655058.1:0-218 GCF_000695815.1 Acanthisitta chloris
GAGCAGGAACAGTATGGTCAACAGGACTAGGGAAGTGACTCTTCCCCTGTACTCAGGGCTGGTGAGGCCACACCTTTAATACTATGCACAGTTCTGGGCCCCTCAGTTCAGGAAGGATATTGAAGTGCTGGAGCAGGTCCAGAGGAAAGCAACGAGGCTGGTGAAGGGACTCGAGCACAAGTGCTATGAGGAGAGGATGAGGGAGCTTGGTCTGTTTA
>NW_008655058.1:395-8786 GCF_000695815.1 Acanthisitta chloris
TAGGCACTGGAATGTGCTGCCCATGGAGGTGGTGGATTCACCATTCCTGGAGGTTTTCAAGATGAGATTGGATGTGGCACTTAGTGCCATGGTCTAATAACCATGGTAGGGTTGGACTTGATGATCTTTGAGGTCTTTTCCAACCTGGTTGATTCTATGGGCAACTTGTGCCAGTGCCTCACCAGCCTCACAGGGAAAAGCTCATAGCACAGCTTGGGGGGCATCTGCAGCCAGGTGGGAAATGAGGACTTGGGAAGGGCTAGATCCGTGGCTGTGATCCCATTTGCAGTCTGCCCCAGGGCTTGTGAGCCAGCAGGACTCCTCATTTCCTGCTCCCTGTTGGCAGAGGGGCCCCTCATGAGGTTCCTCTGGCTGAGGTTGTGTTTGAAGCCCTCCAGGCACCAGGACCATGGCTGCTCCACGCTGGAGATGGCAATGTAGTTCTGGCTCTTTACAGAAGGAGAAGGGGAGGCAAAGGGGATATGGCAGCTTCCATGGTGTCAAGACACCCAGCCTGAGCAGCACAGTGCAGCCTCCCCACCCTGCCCCATCCTGTCCCTTCATACCTTCTCGCTGCTGAAGTACATCAGGTTCTTCCCATCGAAGCGGACGAAGCGCCTCTGGAAGACATAGTTCCTGTTGGGATGGCAGAAAAACAGTTGGGAAGGGGATGATTCCCCCCAAGGACCCTACATTTGCTCACAGATCCTCCTTTGCCCCAAGGATGAGACCTTTGCAGCACAGTTGGGGTACCCAACAGTGTCTTCCTCACATAGGGAGGTCTCGCTGCCTCAAGTAGCAGAGTGACCAGCATGTCCACCTCACCAGCCTCACCCATGGGGCTTCACCTATGGGGACTGTCCCATCCCTGGAAGTGTTCCAGGCCAGGTTGGACGAGGCTTGGAGCAACCTGGGCTAGTGGAAAGTTAGAAACTTGTCAGGAACTGCAGGGACAGGACAAGGAGTAATAGGGAGAAATGGAAAAAGGGAAATTTAGGTTAGGTATTAGGGAGATGTTTTTTCCTGTGAGGGTGGTGAGACACTGGCACAGGTTGCCCAGGGAGGCTGTGGCTGCCCCAACCCTGGCAGTGTTCAAAGCCAGGTTGGATAAAGCCTTGAGCAACCTGGTCTGGTGGGAGGTATCCCTGTCCAGGTGAGGGGGTGGGAATGAGATGGACTTTAAGGTCCTTTCCAACCCAAACCATTCTGTGATTCCATGACTTTCCCACTGGTGGACACATACCCCTGTGGGGAGAGCTTGTCCAGCCAACCACTGAGCATGGTGGGTCGTGGCTCGGAGAGTGACGTGAAGCTGGCATAAGGGGAGATGGTCAGGTCATCCAGGACCTCATCTGGGTAGAGATGGGCTGGGAGAGTGAACGGAGCACCCTCAGTCCGTGGTGCCTCCACGGTGGAGTATCCCTCGGTGTCGTTGTGGATGATGCGGTCGATGAGGCGGGAGCGGTTCTCCTCATCCTCGCTCCGGCCCTCACTGCTGCACTCGCTGCTTGGCCTGGGGGGAAAGGGGCTATGAAGGAGTTGGGATGCTCCCAGCAGCAGGGCTGCTCACCCTGAAGTGTCCTAACCAAATCCAGCCCATTTGGGGAGGTCTCACACTGCTCCTGGCTCCATCCTGAGCTCCTCAGAGTGCTCAGTGATGTGAGTGTATGCATCTCCATGGGCAAGGACAAGGGGTCAGTGCTCATGAGTCCTGTGGCCACCAGCAGCCTGAGGCTTAGTCAGTCCTAGATGATGGCAAGGCTGGGGTTGGCTGGCAAAATGGGCTTCCTCACTTTGAGTGATACCACACATCTCCAGAGACTTGGCATTATCTCCTTCCCCTCTTCACAAGCAGCAATCCAAAGCTAAGCAGCTCCTATTCCCTGCTCTACACCCACCCCACCTGTCCCCTCCTAAGGGGTCTCAGCCTGCCCTCTCTGTCCCACCAACATTCCTGGCATCATGAAGGTCCTTCTGCCATGACACCTTTGTGCCTGCTCTTGTGTCCCCTTTGCAAAGGAATTGGGATGGACAGCTGGACCCGTGGAGCTCCTGCACCTTGAGAATACAAGACCTCCAACTCCTTTTCTTGAGAAACCTTGCTAGATCCCCCAGCCAGGCCTTGCTGAGCCTCTCCAGCCATAACAATAAAAGGAAATCATAAAAATAAACTGCTCAGCCTGTCCCTTCCAATCAGCCCTCACACCCAGAGGGTTTCTTTCCCAGAAAAGGAAATGTGCTGGAAATGTCTGACAGTCCCAGGAGCTCACAGGGGAGCTGCCCAGGTGATGGATGGGGGCATAGCAAGTGGGGGACCCCAGAACACCTAGGCCACATTCCAGCATGGAATTCAGTGCCAAGGTGAAGAAAAGGCTCCAAGAAAGGTAAGGAGGTTGATCCAAGCTTCTGTCTGAGAAGCACCTGAGCAAGTTTGGCATCTCAAGGGAGACAAGGGGAGTGATGGGGGCAGGTTCCCGAAGCTGTAAGCAACATGAGGAGAGCAGAAAGGAACCTCCTGGCCACCACTGCTTCACCCAGAGTTGCTGGATGACATCAGGTAAGGCCACAGAAGCAAGGTGCAGGATCACCTGGGAAAGGAGGAGCTGACCTCTATGACTCCTTGTAGAAGGAGAAATTTATGGAGGAGAAACCCACTGTGGGGTTCTGAATAGAGAAACTACCTCCAGTGTAAGTCCATGATTAGAAATGCTTTTGGACGAGAAGAAGGACCCCAAGCACCTCCTAAATTACCCCAACAGCTGTTTTTGGGCACTGCCTCATCATAGGAGCCAAGGCTGTGCATGGATCTGTGCTTTGGTCCTTGACAGGCACCTTATGAAGCCACTGGATGTCCCTGATCCATGTGGGACAGGAGTAAGACCTGAGGATGTTGGGCTGGAGCCAGTCAGGCTGGGATTTGGCTCTGGAGAAGTGGGATGGTGTACGGGGCTGAGGAGGTGATGAGAGTGAAAATGGCCTGTTTGGCTCTGCAAGAAAGACAAGCCATGACCATGGGTGGCTGTGAGGCTCAGAGCACAATGAGAACTGCTGTTTAATTAGCATAACAGAGCCTTGGCTGGGTGAGTCACCTGGCTCGAGGCCCAGCCTGGTCCCCAGCTTCTTCAGAAGGGGCTGGCTGGGGAGCAGGGCAGCTGTAAGGCTCTGAGTCATAGGCAGCCTTGAGTGCCAGGGCTGAGTGGGAGACAGACCCACAGAATGGGTCAGGGCAAAAGAAAAAGGGGGCAAAATCCATGGCAGCCCCCTTCCTGAGCTATGACTTTCATAAAGAGCTGGAGGACATCCAGCAGGGACAAACAAAGCCCATGGTCCTGCTGGGTCTCTGAGCATCCCAGCAGGACACAAGACCCAGCTCTGCCCTCAAGGACAGAGTTGATGGATGAAGCCTCCAAGCAATGAGACTGCAAAGGCTCAGTCATGTCCCCTTTCAGCTAGTGTCAGGAGAAGACAAGTAAACTCAGGGCTAAATGACTCCTCAGGGCAAGGAGAGTGGAGGATGGAGGGTGGGTGATGGAGGAAGGGGACCTGCTGGTGGTGAGGGGAACAAGGATCTGCTCATGGATCTGGTGACTGCAGCTGGGGGTCACAGGCCACACAATGAACCTGTGAGTGGGCACTGGAGGGAGGTAAGGAATAAGCTGTCAAGAACACAGCATTCCCAGTGTCCTTGATGTGTGGGAGGAAGCAGTCAAGATAAGCATCTGCCTGAGGATTATCTCATCGTGGGCTCAATGCAAACCAGGGCAGAGTCCACCATCCTCACGATGGTGTCTGATGGGTCTGACCCAGTCCCTAAGCTCCCTGGGGCGACATGTGCACTGCTGTGCCACCATCTCTCTCCAGCTGAGACTGATGTCTGGAGCAGGGCAGGTTCTGTCCTCCCCCCAGCATTTCAGGGGACTGAGCATCACCAGCTCGGATGAAGGTGCTCAGCATCAGAGTGGGTAAATCCACCCCACACTCTAGGCTCTGCTGGACCCTCAGAGACCTTGTTCCCAGTTTTCAGAGAAATTTCACATTCCTCTTCCTCTTTGCTGAGGATATTTTGTTGCTGGCTGAGGTAGCTCTGCCCACCCCTAACACGGACACTGCCAGACCCCAAGGCTGAGCGCAGTGTGGTCCAGATGAAGCTCCCCCACAACAGGGAGAGAGGAGGTACCACAGACAGGAGAAAGATATTGTGCTGAAGGGGCAGAAGGGTCTCTCTGATGTTTGGGATTCAGAAACGTTTCCCATGATGAGCAGGTTGGTGGGAGGCAGGAGATGCTTGGGTTATCCCCAGTGACCAGGCACCAGTCAGCAGGATGAGAACTGGCGAAACACCAGTGCTGAAGGGGAGGATGAGGAGGTCCTACACAGGGACCTGGGCTGGGGCCAGGGTTGGCCAGCAGCCCCTCAGCAGCTGGGCAGAAGCCATAGCTCTGCTTCAGGGGGATCATGGTCAGATCAGTGGGGCTGGTTGTGGGAGGAAAGCATTGGAGCAGCAGAATAATGGGATTCATGAGCACAATGCAAGAGGTCTTCAAAGGCTTTTCTGTCTCTTGCACCACTCCTGACACTCCAAACACCTCAGTGCTTGGGCTGGGAGAAAAAAACCTGTGAGCTGCTACCCCTGACACAGCTGATGGTCACATCCTATCTCTTCTCAGTAAGGCTGCAAAGTCCTTGGTGGGTCCAGGGCTGCAAGTGCCTGGCTAATGCCCTTGGGATGTCCTGGATCTCAGCTCCCTGGAAGCCACTGGATGGAGATCATGATCCACAGGTCAGCACTCAGCTCCTCTCTGAACTGCTGGTTCAGAGGCTCCAAGGGAGATTTCAGCATTTCTCTTTACCAAACTCCTGTTCCAAGTACTTGCAGCCCTGGACCCACCAAGGACTTTGCAGCTCAGAGCTGTTGCTCAGAGAGCAGGACATGGGCTGGACAAACACTGGGGCCATGGAATGCACTGGCCAGCAAGGCCATGGCCAGAGCTGAAGGACACAGAGCTGCAGCTCACCTCCTCCTCTCTGAGCAACACAGGAAAAGGAACCCTCCCCATCCGAAATGGGAAGAGCAGCTTTCCTTCCTCTTTCTGAGATGCTATCAGGAGTAATGGAAAGTACATTTCAAAAGCCTTTTAAAGGTGCCCCTCACAATTTCACTATCCACCACAGCAGCAAATGCTGAGCTGATGATGCTGGAGCCATTGGAGGTTGCACATCCCTTCATTTGGAGCTTGGAGACATCTCATTTATGAGTAATCTCTGACCCCTGTGGTGTTTCCCTGCTCCCAGGGGCCAAATCCAGGCCTCACTTTGTGCAGGTTCCCAGTGCCACTGGTGCTGCCCCAGCAGTGTATCTGTTGGCTAGCACTGACCCACCAGCACAGCTCCTTCTCATCTCTAAGCCCATCACCTCTTCTGGAGATGCTGACCTGATCCCAGACACTCCTGATTGGCTCTGTGGTGAGGGAAACATCCCCACCACCTCTCTGGCTGCCCCCAGAGGTGTCCCCTGTCCCCTGGCATGCAAACCCCTGTCCCTGAGCCCATCCCAGCCCCTGGAGCCCAGAGGAGGTGATGCCTACCTGCAGACTTCTCTCTCCAGGTCTAGCTCGGATGCTGCCTCGTAGCTCTGATCAGAGGAGATGCCAACACCCTGGGAGGAGAGATCAGTCACATCTCCTCTTCCCTGTGTCCTCTCCCATCCCAGACCTCCCTAGTCTGCATGGCCCATCACATGGGGGGCTCAGCCTGTGACCCCAACCCAACATAGAATCACAGAATATCCTGAGCTGGAAGGACCCACGAGGATCCAGTCCAACTCTTCGTCCTGCACAGGACACACCAACAATCCACCATGTGCCTGAGAGCATTGGCCAAACACTCCTTGAGCTCTGTCAGGCTTGGAGCTGTGACCACTGCCCTGGGGAGCTGTTCAGTGCCCAGACACCTCTGGGGGAAGAACATCATCTTCTGTCTGAGCAGTGATGCTCAGCAAGACACTGCACGGTCCCATGGTCTCGCCAGCTGCAGCTCCTGACTTTGCAGCAGCTGGTGGGCTGCAGAGTGACAGGAGGGGACAGCCACCTCTCCCACAGCCTCCCCTCACCTTCAGCTCCCGGGCTGGCGCTACATGCCCAAAGATGGTCTCGCTGTAGGGGCTCACAGGCTGCTCAACGACCTCTGTGGGCAGAGACATGGGAGAGAAAGGCAGTCAGTGGTGCCTGTGGGAGGCAGAGACAAGCCAGGACCCCAACCCTGGATGGGAATGCCCCTAAGCCCACCACAGCACACCCCAACATCCAGGGCATGTGACACGGCAGAGATGTCAGCCCTAATGCATGTGAGGTTGGGCTCTGCCTTGGGATGGGGCAGGAGCACAGGGCAGGATCCAGGAAAAGGCAAGGAATGTGGTGTCCCCCTGTCCCCCCTTCCCTGGGGACACCAGGAGGTCCCTGATGCTCAGCAATGCCCTGGGGGTCTCACCTGGCTTGCCGGTGGGTCTCTGCGGGATGGGGGGCAGTGCCCCGCTGGGCCAGCCGGGACTGCTGGAAAACAGGAGAGGGATTACTGCGGCTGGGCTGGAGTGGGAGCCTGCGGATTCCCGTCTGATTGGAGACTGCTCCTGACCCAGGCTGAGCCCAGCTTTGTCCCCCAATATGTGCAGCATCCCCTCTCTGCTCTCAACACCCTCCTCACTCCCTTTTCCCCAGGCTGGGACATGCTGGGCTGTGTCTGCTGGGGTTGCTGGGCAGTTCCCATCCCAGCTTTCCCCCCCCAACATGTCTCACCTCGTTCCCAGCAGTTTCAGAGCCACTCCCTCACCATGCCAGAGACCCCCAGCCCTGCTGCCTGGGGGGCAGACAAGGGGCAGCAGCTTCTCTCCCCAACCAGAAGGAGCTATCCAGGGGCCCAGGGCCACCCTGTCACCTCAGAAGGATTCCAGCTGCCATATCCAGGGCTTGGGGAAGGCATGGGGAGGGTGGTGAAAGGGGGTTTGTCAGCACCTGGAGTCAGGAAGGACCAGATTCTGGGGTGGGATGGGGTCCTGGGGTGAGGGACTCTGTGGAGCATTGGCTCTGTCTGCTCTGCACCCTCCTCCACTCCCAGGGGTGAGGGAAAGCATCTGCTTACTCAGGCTTATCATCCAGCTGGGACAGCTCCTGTGCAGACAGTGCTGGGGGCTGAGTAAGACCCTGAGCCTGGGGCCCATCCTGCTCTACCGAGTCCTCAGTGGGTGCTGATGGGTGCTCCAGTCCTTCGTAGATGACATTGGACACCATCTCCAGCCTGCCCTGCACTGACCCCGGCTGGGAGCCTGCCCTGGGGCATGGCAAGGGATCCCTCCTGGCTCCAGAGACTGCGGTAGGCAGGGCTGGGTTGGATGGGGGGTGACCCTCTGTCACACTGCCAGGGCTGGGTTCGGCTGCCAGAACTCTGTGGCTGTGCCGTGGTGGGACAGCCGGGACGGATGGGATGGATTTCTCCACTGTCTCCAGGTTTTGTCCGTGACTGGGAGCTGGGGATGGCCGTGGCTCCTCCCGGCTGCTGTCCCGCACACGAAGCCGCGATGCTATCAAGCCCATGGCCACGGCTGCCCTTGACTCAGCTGCTGCTGACTCCGGGCTCTCCAAATCCGTGGAGCTCTCCCCTGGCACAAACCCCTCGAGCACCACAAAGGCTGCAGGTGCCCCCTCACTGCCCGGGCTGTGTGCTGGCACTGTGGAGCGAGCTGGTGGCACAGGCACTGAGCCCTGCTCCGGCTTTGAGCGAGGGAACACAGTCCTGGGCTTGGGAATCGGCCTCACGACGTCAGGAGCAGGGACCTTCTCCAAAGGTGATGCCTGGGTGTGCACAGCAACACGCTGCTGCGACCCAAAGGCATCAGTAGTCCCTCCCAGCTCTGTTCTCATGGCATCCTTGCCCACCTGGGGGGCATCCAGGGCCTGTGTTGCTTGGAAATGGGTGTCTCCTGCTGCGTGTCCCTCTCGGGATTGGCTCAGCATCCGTGTCTGCTGTGCCAGGTTGAGGATCCTCTTGCGGTGCCCCGTGGCAGCGATGCCGATCTTTTGCAGCTGGTGGCTGTCCAGCGAGGTGGCATCTCTGGCCACATGGTAACCATGCTGCTTGAAGACATCCCTGTCCCTCTCCAAGGGTATGGTGGCCAGCCAGTCTGCAATATCCGAGTCAGGGCTGCACGGGGAGCTCATGGCCCTGGGGTGCCTCTGCGACGGATGCTCAGCCCATCATCTGTGCAAGGAGGAGAGGAATGGGGTGAGGAAGCAGCAGGGAGGGCAGGGGGTGGGTTTAGCTGCTGGGAAGGGCACAGATCCCGTGGGTGGGAGCACGGGATGCTGTCGAAGGTCCCTAACCCAGAGCCGCTCACCTCCC
>NW_008655059.1:0-83790 GCF_000695815.1 Acanthisitta chloris
GCCCGGCGGCAGTCGGTGTGTCTGGGCTGGGAGGGGGTTCGGGGGCAGAGGTGAGGCCTGTTCTGCGCGTCTCGGGGTTCCTGTAGGTGTGGAATGCGCTGAGCTGAACCTGAAATAAGGCGCTAGCAGAGACTGAGGCTTGGCTGGCCTTGTGTGTTTTGATCCTGGTTTTATGATCTGAAGAAAGCCAGCGATTGCTTTTTGGAGTGCCCTTAAAAAGTACAACTTAAAAGGCATTTTTGACTTGATTACAGGGAAGGAAAAGTGATTATTAGCTTTAAAATGATCCTTATTACACTTGTTTTCTCTTTGCACTTTAATTTGAATATGTTGCACTTTCACCGTGTTCCACCAAGCACTTAAGATTCTTTAGGTATGGCTTTGAGTCAGCCAGGAAGCTCCTGCGAGCTGTTCCTGTAAACAATAAAACCACATTGATAGGCCTGTTCAATAAAAGGAGTTGTACTGGCCTGGTATGTCAGAAGGTGGGGACCTAAAAGGATTAGGCTTCTGTTGATGAAGCTGTCAAGCTTTTATCATAAGGAAGCAAGAAGAACCCTGATGTTGTTCTCCTTTCCAGGTCACCGCTAAGGAAATAGTAGTGAAATATAGGCTGTCATCAGGCAGCTACTGGAGATATAAACTATGTGAGGCAGAGGTAGAACTTGTGCAGCCTGGAAGGATGAGAAATTCCAGTTTGATGCAGAAGGAGGATTAAAGTGAGTTGGGAAGAAAGGAAGGAAGGGAGAGAAAGTTGCTTGTACTTTAGGAAACCTGAAAGATTGAGAGATGACAATGGGGCGATTTAGGTTATAGTTTAGAACTAAGCCTATCAAGGAGGCTTGCAGCCAGGAACCATAAGTGCATGTCCAAGAAGGAGGTAGTTTTTTTAGAAATACTCTCAGGAAAGCATTCACTTCCTGTGGATTCGGGATTCTGATAGTTAAAGAGGGGAAAAGGAAGGGCTTTCCTCTGTTTCCAGTCACCATTGTCAACATTCCAGTGTTTGCTGGATCACCACTGAGAGTGGTGATGTGCTGTTGTATCAGGAGTAAGATGTTGCTGTAGATCTGAATGTATGTTCTGCTTTGTATGCAAGTGTCAGAGCTTTCAGAGCAAATTCTTTACTTGTGTATTTGTGAGAGTACAGTGGGCTGATTGTCTTGGGTTTTAGACTGACTCTTGCATCTGTATCATTACAGGTTATTTTCATTAATAAAGCAGTTTGGATTTCTCCAGCGTAAGGACTATCTTGGCAGCATCTCAACATGGTTGCCTGGGATTCACTGCTGTTCTTTTATGTATTTTGTGCTCCATCCTTTAATTGCCTGCATAAAATCAGTCTGCAAGCAAACCATGCCTTTGTAACAGAGAGGGTAAATAGCTGTTAAGGTGTGAGGAGTTTGTTGCTCAAAACGTCTAGCTGAGGCTTTTATCCTTGCCTGAAGAATTGGCTACAGCATAAACACAAGAAGCATGACTATGCAGTGACAGTACATTGTGGAGTTGTATCATCTGCAGCATTTAGGAAACTGTTCCAGATGATTATCATGATCTTTTCTCGCCTCAAAATTGGAGTTCTCATCCCTCTTGTAATTTTTTTCTTCTTGTAAATGTCTAAATAACAGTTCCAGATAATAGTCTTAAAATACTGTCCTTTTCTGCATGCATAACTCTCTTCAGTCTCTGAGAAAGGGCCATATTCCTGGACTAATGTGTACACTTGAAGGCAGGGTTAGTAGTCATCTAAATTGTAAGATTTTATTATTTCTAATCCCTTTATTCATGTTGGTTTAATGCATAAATTACAGAATGATAGTAATTCCATTAAAAATTTGAGATTATGTGGCAGTGGCTTTTTTATATGCTGTTAATCAGTGAAAACTGCATTTTAAAAAGAATTATTTCAATAAAATTGCCAACTTACATGAAAATTTCTCAGAAATCACAGCTATTACTCTACTGAGTGCACAGGCCAAACTTTACTTGAAAATCAATTGTAATGCATTTGTCAAATTTTAGCAGGCAGAGGCCATTTGATATGCTGTACATGTTTTTAATGTACAAGTATTTTTTAAGGAAATACCCAGAAATAATATGTTGTAATTGATATTAGGATGTTGAGCCTTTACAGTGAAACTCTTGCGCCTAGTGTGCCAAGACCACGAACAAAGTCAGTCCTTGTGTTTTCAAATATAATCTGGAAAATGCACAAACTCCCAGAAGTCTTTTCTGGGATTTTTCATGTTTCCTGTTAATTAGGTCCTATAAATTTCCTGTCTCTGGGCACTCTTTGACAACAGTTGTTCCAGTTGAGCACTTCTGTTTCTTCTAGCTGCCCTGTGTTACACCTGTCCGAAGTATTCTGTCTCCCTAAGGCATTTTTTTAAACATTTTCATTCTTTCGGGCAACTTCCAGTATCCAAAAGGACCTACAGGGAAGGTGGAAAGGATGAGAAGTAATGGGTATAAATTGAAGGAGGCGAAATTTAGATTAGATATTACAAAGAAGTTTTCCCTGTGAGGGTGGTGAGACACTGAAACAGGTTGCCCAGGGAGGCTGTGGCTGCCCCAACCCTGGCAGTGTTCAAAGCCAGGTTGGATAAAGCCTTGAGCAACCTGTTCTGGTGGGAGGTGTCCCTGCCCAGGGCAGGGGATTGGGACTAGATGATCTCTAAGGTCAGTTTCAACCCCTTAACAATCTCTATGAATCTGTGAACTTTGAAGGGAAAATTATGAACTTTATGGTAGATTTTGGGGCTCTGCTTCATTAAAAACTTAATCCTGAGTAGTAAATACTTAGTGTTTTTCCTGTGCCATTTGCTTGTCAAATACAGTTTGACTTCTGTTTGTTGTAGTTATGTTTTTCTGCAGAACTAACTTGTAACTTCAGTTTGGCTTTAAGTTGTGTCTGTAGCTGCATCTTGTAAGTTTCCTATTTTATGGCTGTCTGTAGTAGCTGCATTTTTACTGCCAAGACATCAGTCAGCTGTGGTCTGTACCGAACTTAACTGGGTCTCACCAGAGTTGCTGTTACAGTACATATGAGAAAACAAAGCTAACAACTCTTACTGTGCAGTGTTTTTGCTGTGTTGGTTGAGCAGTTGCTTTCTGAGGTGACAAGATTTGCAAAATAGTTATTAAACGTGTCCTTGCCATAATGAAGTGGCAAGTCCATGTTGATAGAGGTAGTTAATCCAGTGATTAAAACAAGCTTTAACGTGGCCAAATTAAAAGAAAAATGTTACTTTCATGATAAATACATCATCAGATGGTCATTGATGTATTTGTGGAGTTAATCTGGTCAGTTTGCTGTCTTAAAAAAACAAATGCTTAGCCACACCACCAGTTTTTTCCTGGCTTTGTCATTGCCTGTGTTTACCTTAATGTGAGCTACAATAATAGAACATACTCATATTTTTGGGATTTATTCTCTTGACTTCAGTTAGGTTATGTGTGGATTGCTCTTGCAATTGGATATGCCAAGGCTTGGGAGTGCTGGGGTTTTGTTTTTTAAAGCATATTCCATGGTAGTGATTTGTGGTACTCCTTATACTGTCTAAGTTCAAGACAACTGCTCCCTTCTTCCCAGACATTTGCTAACTGGTCACAATGTGGCCTCTGTTTTTTTGTCAATATTCAAAGTTGTTAGCAAAATGTGATAAATAATCCATTGAAGGCTTGAGCAGGTACATGCTGAAGATTCAGTGTAGTGGTAATTTTAGCTTAGTTTATTTTTGAATGAGCATGTTTTGTGTTCTGAATGGATAGTGGTTGTTTCAGTTGTGGTCAGTTTGCAGCCCTCCTTGGTAAAAACTAGAGCAACACAAGACTGTTTTGTTCTCTACCTTTGCCATCCCTTACTGAAAGGAGACAATAGAGTTGAAATTGCAGGTAGACTTTAAAAGCAATTAAACAGTAAAATGCAGAATTGTACTTGGCTTAAGAAATTACTTATACCATCAAGAGAGTAATGCTGTTGCAGCTGAATTTTCTCTTTGCCAGAGCACTGATTTATAGGAAAAAATGCTGCCAATTTAGGTTCAAAAGTTGCAAAATAGGAAATTCATGAGTTTTCTCTTCCAGTTTTCTGAACTGTCATCTGATTCTATGGTGAATTTCTTTTAAAGAAAAAATTATTTCAATGATGTTGTACGTCATTTTCAGTTGCGCCTTTCATTCCTCTTAACCATTTGTGGTGGTGTTTGTGTTGATATGAATCTTTTCCTCCCCTCTGAAACTGCAGGCACTGATGTATGTTTATTTGCACAATTAACTGTTGATACTTCAGCAACCTAAGACACAGGTTTGGATTAAGACCTTAATGCTACAACGTAGGCCGTGTAGTTAGTGCAGTGAGGTCCTTGACTGAAGACCTTTCTGAACTTTTGAACTTCAACTTGTACTGCATGTTGTGCACTGTGAGTTGTCTCTGGCTGAAGTTGACACATGAGTAACTCTTTGTAGGAATGGAGTTCAGCCAGGTAAGATATGGAGAGTAACAGACAACAGGATTTACACAGTATTTTTTCTTTTCACAAACTGTTTGCCATCTCTGCAGTTATTCAGTTTCTTTATTCTACTTGCACTGATTAAGCACTTCAAGATCATAATTGTCCTACCTGGAGGAATTGTTTTCTTTCTGCACAACACAGTTAAACTGTTTTTTGAGAGAGAACTTTCCCTGCCTTGGTTGAAGTCTGTCAGCATATAGAAGTACCTGCCTTTCTGTCATTCCTCTAGGGTAGATTATGCATGCTCAGAAGGAAGGGAGTGTAAGAACAAAGAATGATCAGAGAGGAAACAAGGGGATGGTTTTTCCCTGTCTTTACCCCAACTGTTTGGAAGCTGATTTTGATACAGGATGGAGAAAGCAAAATCATGTATATCTTGGAGAGTGGGTTTGAAGAATGAAAGTTTGAAACAGTAATAGCTTTGTAGCACTTTGGATTTTTTTTTACTGCTTCATCCAAGGTACATCCTGTGCTATTTTGCTTCTCTTCATGCTGAAGGTTCTATGTAGATTGAGTTCTTACTGTGTCTTATCAGTAAAGATGATTAGTGAAGATTTAATGCAGACCTGTACACTGCCTTTTGCTCATCTGTAATATAAAGATGTCAGCATGTTATTTATAAATCCTTAGGCTGTTGTCTTGTATGCATTATATTTCCATCTTTGGTGTCTGCTTTCATATGCTTAGGAAGAAACATACATGTTTTAGTTGCTGCTTGACAATCAACATCTGCCTGCAGACAGTAGGTAGTTATTTCTTCTGTTTAAGTGTGGGGAACTCCTGAGAGACTGTTTTTTAATTTTTGTACTAAAAATCGTGGTATTCCATGTATTATCAAGGCATTCAAATAGTATCTGCAGTTGTTGTATCCATTTCATCTAAAGAAGCTATACAAAACCCTGCTTATTGATCCCTTCCATATGCAAGTGCTCAAACCTCTGTAGTAGCTGCTTAATAGCTGATGGTTGGAGAAGAGAAGGTTGCTTCAGAGCAACCTGCCAGGATCTGAAGGGGCTTACATGGAAGCTGGAAAGGGACTCTTTGTTAGGAACTGTAGTGAGAGGACAAGGAGCAATGGGGAGAAATTGAAAGAGGGGAAATTTAGATTAGATACTAGGAAGAAGTTTCTTTCTGTGAGGGTGGTGAGACACTGGCACAGGTTGCCCAGGGAGGCTGTGGCTGCCCCAACCCTGGCAGTGTTCAAAGCCAGGTTGGTTAAAGCCTTGAGCAACCTGTTCTGGTGGGAGGTGTCCCTGCCCAGGGCAGGGGGTTGGGACTGGGTGATCTCTCAGGTCCATTCCAACCCCTTAACATACTATGATATTATGGTTTCCTTAGGCCTCGTGTCTCAGAGTGCTCACCCAAGTTGAAAATGTATGATACAAATACACATATGTAAAATAATTTACAGAGTAATACCAAAAGGTTCAGGTATCAATTTTGAAACATCTCTTAAGTAATGCTTCAAGTGGTAATGAACATGCCAGGTCTTTAGGACTTGTTTGTTTGGTGCTTCTGACATCTTAACCTGCCTATGGCCTTGCTGAGAGTGGGTAGGAAGTTTCTGGTGTGAAAATAAGATGTTTTTGATGCATTTTTTTCTTCCTCTCAGCAACCGATTAGGTCTGTGCTAGCTTGTTCCAGGACGTAATACCTACCTTTATCAAAAGAGTGCATCGCTTGCTCATGTTTTTACTGGCATGTGTACATGTGGAATTTACCACAACTAGCAACTTCATCTTCAGTGCAGAAGAATATGAAGACATAATCTGAAGTGGTTAAAGCAAACTGCTTCTGGCTAATGTTTCTAAATGAAACTGTTGAGATTATGTAAGATATTCAAGGGCCTAGAGCACATGACTTGCTAAGAAAAGCTAGAGGGAACTGGACCTGCTTAACCTGAAGAAGAGGTGGTTTGGGGAGACCTAATAAACCTTATAATGCCTTCCAAGGAGGTTGTTCAGAAGACTCTGTCTGAGGAGGTTCCTGGCAGGAAGATGATAGGAACCAACTGTAAATCTGAACAGACAAGTTTTCAGCATGTGAGGATGAGTAGCAAATGCAGTTGAGCTTTGGAACAGGTTGCCCAGCGTAGATGTGTATCTCTGTCCACGGGGCTTTTTAAGACCAGTGGGAGAAAGATTTGGCAATCTAGTCTGAAGTCAGTGTTGCTTCTGCCTTGGGCAGGAGGTCTGACAAGTTATATCTTCACAATCTTTCTATAAAAAAGACAAGACCCTCTATTTTAAACCTGTAATGTTTCTTACATACCTTTCTGATCTCTCCTCGATTGTTTCTTCTAAGTGCCTGGGATCTGAATACTTTTGTTTAGAAGTGGATATTTTTTATTGGACTAAAATGTGCCAACAGAAGTTATCCTTCTGTGCAGGCTATAATTACAGAAGGCCATGTGCTGAGTGCTTGTGACTCTTCTGGTGAGTCATGCAGTCAGTTCTACGGAGTGTCGAGCAGAGTTACTTATGATCAAACTCCTTGGAGCTTTGTTCACATTTATTCAGAGTTAAGATATTTTCAATGTCTGCCACATTTTATTGGTGGCTTTTGTTGTTCTTGAGGTATTAATGGCCTAATGATGTATCTTCTTTTTTGGATTTTTTTTGTAGTTTTTGGTTGGAAATTGTTCAGTTTTTATTATGTATGTTATTAGGAGGATACAAGATGACTGACTTCAGTAGAGCTTTTTTTATTTGTTCTGCCATACTGCAAATTATCCAGTAAAAAATAGAAATTACAAACTGAGAATAACTTGAGAAATAGTGTATGTTATATAAACTCTTCAGGTCAAAGCAATTTGCCTGCTTTGGAGTGTTCCTGCCAATTTTTTGCGGCTTTAGGACTACACTTCCTTTTTTTTCTTCTCTTTTCTTTGGAAGAACATAACAGAAATACAGGTTACCCTGTATGGTCAGTTTAACCATGAAACTCTCTAGGAATACATAGAATGGAACCTTTATGGAACTTTTATTTCACAATTACCTTCCCTAAAAATGGAATGTAAAGCAAGTAGCCCTAAGTTAGGTTTCTAACAGATAAGGTCTATCCTAATGTGTTTCCTTTTGTAACTAAAGATACTGTGCCTAAAGATTAGTTTGTACTTCTGCATTACCTACGTGACACTGGAAAATGGCAGCAGGAGATTGAGCTCACATCATACAGACTCTGTGAATAGAACCTGACTTTGTGTTTCTTATCTTCTGCTTATCACACCAACAGCTTAATGTCAGGACGGTCACAGCTTTAGACAGGTCAAAGTTGATCTTTCTGCATGTATGTGGCTCCTGATATTTGTAACCTCTGTCATCTACTCTGCGCACGTACCACAAATACCACTATTGGTATGTTTCTGATGCAACTCTTCCCCTTTCCCCCAGTGCAAAGTAACATTGTTTAATAGGAACTACAGATCTTTGTATTCTTTTTGAGACTAATCTTGCCATCTAGAGCTCTTGCAGTCTCTTGAGCACACTAGCAGCTTTGCTTTCTTCGGCTAGTGCAAATAGTGGTGTATGAATTCTAGCAGAGTGAGTCTCTGACTGCTTCAGTAATACCTTGACATTATGCTGCTTTGCAGTTAGAGAAGCTAAGACTCGAATGAATTGCTTTTGGTTTTTGTTTCCCTCATCAGGAGGTGCTTACAGACATACTGGTAAACTGGGAATATTGGAGGCAGTTAATACATAACTAAGACCTTTAAAAGCACATTCAAGGAAGTCTCTTTAAATAGCCTCTAAAACATGATTTGATAGTTGCTTCTTATATCTGTTACTTCATATGTTTGTGTTTATTGGCAGATTTTTCAAACTGCATGAGAAAATGTTTTCCCTATATAGTGTGTGTATATATATACATATAATGTATCTATATGTATTTCCCTATGTATTATGCTAGCTGCATTATTAAAAAATCCATTAAATTTCTAAGGCATTAGCTTAATGCTCTTAGAATTCTTCAGTAGTTGCTATGTATGTATATACTTGTTCAGCTTTTCAAATCATGTTGTTCAAAGCATGTTTCAGTTTTGAAAGTGAATTAGTTTGTGTGTTTGGGGTTCTGTGTTTTGGTTTTGCTGTTTGTTTTTTCCTTCTCCACTCAGCTTTAGTCATTTTTGTTTTTCTTCCTGGTGTCTGGCAGTCAAAGGTTTAATTTTATCCACAAGCTAGAAAGCAGCCAGCAGAATTCTGTGAACTGTCCTTTACTCATATCTCTGCCTTTAGACAGTGTGATTAACTCACATGTAAAATACTTCCCCTTGACGTGAGCTATAATTGAGTATATATAAATAAGTTTAAATTGAACTTCTGATAATCACTAGATGTTTTTGGTGCACTTTCTAGTTAATTATTTGGTGTTTTGATGTGTTTGCTTATTGGGTTTTAGTTATCCATGGGCTTTTATTAAAGGCTTTTAAAATCCAGTTTAAACAATGCCATCCCGAGGGTAAAGGAAGTCAGAACCTATATATGGATACCACTTGTGGGGCTGTATGTTCACACCAACATTACCTTGATATTCTCTATTTAACCTTCCCCTGCTGTTTTTAATGAAAGCTCTTCTTTTGTAGTAAAGTCCACTTACTGTCATGTCTAGATTCTTATCCGTGTCTCCTTTACACAGCATTACACCCTAGCCTTGATGAGTAGGCAGAGCAGAATTGGGCATTAGGTCAGATGACTTTCAGGACTTCCTTTGAGGATTTTAGGCTTGGTGTCAAGGTGACAGCTCATGTTCTAGTTGAACCACACAGGCTGGCATATGGCTGCTATGCCATTCTGCCTCAGAAGGATCCACCGAAGTCATGATGGAGCATCTACGACTATTATTTTTGCACTGGTATCTCTATTCCTCACTCTGTGTGGGGTTTTTCCCCTTAGGATAGTGTAAGGTTTTTCTGGAGTTTGATAGGCAGATGTTGGGTTGAAGATAAAAGTATTTTCCACTGTGTATGATTGCCAAGAAAATACTGGGGAAGGAGTGGTGTTCTGTCTATAATCCTCTTGCAGTCTTCCTCTGCTAACAGATTTCCACTGTTGTGGTAGATAGGTCTGTATGCATTATGCTGTTGCAGTCTTGATGATGCTTCAGGCTTTGCAACTGTGTTCATCTCTTCTGGCACTTAATGTCCTCTGTGAAGCATGACATAAGCAAACACTGCTTGGGTGAAGTGGTACTGCCCTCTTTGTAGCCTTTATCAGGGATTTGTTGCCACCCTCTAGCACAAGAATCTTTCTGCTGCTGGTTCCTTCACACTCACAAAAAGGAAATGCTTAGCAGTATCATTTGCAGTGTGGTGTTTCTCTTGCTTTTTGAGAGAACAGTTTGCTGTCCCCCTACTGAAATCCTAGCCAGCTTCACAGCAGCTCCCTGTGTTCTGTGCTACTAGGTAACTCCCTTCATTTTTGTGACATACTAGTCTTCCCACTTAAACATGACCTTACAGTATTTAGAGTGTATTTGGCAGGTTTAGTGTAAGCTTATCACTACTCCTTATCAAAGTTATTTTACCTGTTGGTATAGACTATGCATGAAAACTTGTTACAGAAACTCATAAAAAATTGCATCTTCAAACCACAGATTTGTGGGTCAGTGCCTTTTTATGGCCACTTATTGGGATATTTTCAGTCATTTCTTCCAAAATATTTTTTCACCCCTCACTTTTTTCTCTCTCTGCTATTGTTGTTATCCACTTATGTTTCAGCTTTTTCACTTTCTTCATTTTGGATGTGAAATTCCATGGCAAAAGCTACTCACTTACTGCTTATCAGAACAAGGATGCTTTACTCTGGCAGCAAGACACTGCAAATTCCTGCCACTTTAAGGGAAGGCAGTGTGCTTTGTGATCTGGGAGAAATGCAGGAAATTTCTTCATGAAGGACCTGCAGTGAGAGGAAAAATGCTTTTTAGCTTATGGTTCTAGAGCATGTCATGCATTTCCCATTGTAAGGGTTAGGTCCTTCCTGCTAAAGGTCTTGCAAGAGTCTTCTTTTCTGAGAAGTTTACTGGTTTTGCTTACCATTCATACTTGTGTCCCACTGAACATCAGGGGAGAAGTTCCAAGACCTTTTGCATTCCCTCTTGCAGCACTGAAGATTTGAAACCAGCCTAAAAAGCAGCTGTGCTGTGCCAGCCTTACAGGTCATCTCCCATTAAGTCTTGTGGACACAAGGATATCTGCTGGGCTTATGGGGCTTTAGAAACTTCTGCACACCTTTTACTAGTGTGTATCTATAATCAACGTACTGCTTTTAAATTGCTTTTTTGTATTGCTTAGACAGTCATGCCTGCTTGGAAACAAAGCTGTTTCATGTCGAATTCAGCTCCCACAAGAGGCAGATTTGATGTAAATAACATGAATTAGATCCTGTCTTCCCTCCCATCTAAGATTTGAGAAAAAAAGTAACCTTTAGAAGTATAGCTTGACACAAAGCAAAACAACCTGCCTCTGGGTGTGTCTGTTGATACTGAAGGATCTTGCTGATATGTTGGAGCTGTAGCTTCAACCAGTTACTGGTGAGAGTGGCCTCTTCTTACTGGTGAGAAATCTATTTTCAGGCCTTGGCTTTCTAGATTAGTCATAGAACATTCGTTGTATAGGTTCTCTAGTATTCAATGCAATCTGCTTTGCTTTTAACATAGGCAGTGTCCTGAAAAGAGTTTGTCTTTGATAGAGAGAAAAAAAACAGATGCAATAAATGAGTTATTCTTGGAGTCAGAATAGAATTTTTGAGACCAGAGAGCTTTAGCTGCTGGAGAGCTGAGCCTAAAAGGCATTTGTAACCTTATAGCCAATGCTGAAATAGTGATATTGGCCTGGGGTTTGTGCATGTTTTGGTTTGATTTTTTTTTTTTTTTCCCCTTTAGCTGAGGAAGTGTGGAAAAATACATTAGTGTTATTGATTTGGCTCTGTAGAAAGTCATCAAGGAAAAAGGTTTGAGTTTCTGTCAGAAACAATGCTTTGTTCCACCTTTTCAGCCCTTTCTATTTCAGGTTATCTGAGTAGCAACCTGATTCAGTGGTAAGAATCAAGGTCATATTTTATTCAGTACAAGAAAATGGAAAATCTGGCAAGAGCCAAGATACTTGTTTTGAAATGGTTTTATTTAGCCCTTTCTGCTACAGCTGCTGTCAATGAAAAGAGATAAAGCTGATGACAGAATACAGGGAATTTACTGTTCATTATTCATGACTTGCTAAAGGTTTAAGTCTGTGAAGGATTTTGTTATTTTTTTCATAAGTCTTTCAGGTTTTCAGATATGATTGGATGGCAAGAAATTGGATGAAGCAATTAAAGAAAAGATGCATATTTTTCTTGACGTATTAACCTTGACAGAAAACTCAAGAACAGAATTTAATCTACAGAGTATTCATGGACAAAATCACTAGTTAAAAATGCAACTTAGCAAGATCATGTTCATGCTTAACTCTGTCATTAATAAAATAAACTCCAGACTTGTGTGGAGGCATCCTCCGACCTAACTAGCTCTGTTGTGAAGCCTTTAGCTTAGAAATAAAAGTCTGAGTTACAAATTTAGAGCAGCTGTAGACCTAAAGTAGGATGTGGAATGAATGAGTGAACCTTTGCCTTTAACACAGAACAAAACTGTTGAAGAGGAGCAATTATCAGTAGTGTTGTATTATTTGTTTTTCCAGTAAATTTGTGAGTTCTTGATAAAATAATAAAATGAATAAACATTGCAAGAATTTGCATTCCTTAAGAACTTGTTGATAACAAGTACAATGGATCCAAATGTCTGCCATGCTGTGTAATACTTCTGAATTTTTTGTGGTCATTTTCATCTAGATTCTTACTACCTTGGGGCTTGGCTGTCTTTCCTTCTGCTTAGGAAGGACGATGTGTCCTTTCATTCAGGACTGCAGTAGGTGCAGATTGGGAGCATGAAGGTAGAAGGAGGGGAGGCATTACTGGGGTGCATTACATGACAATTTTGATTTAAACCAATGTGGGGAAGGACAGAAAGAAACCACCTCAGACTTTGATTTTGACTTCCCATTAAGTCCAGTGGAAGAAACTGCAGTTCTGATTCAAGATGTCAATCTTCAACTGAACAGTCGTGAATGCAAACTGATGCAGCTCTAGTGTTAGAGCACCACAGCTTAAATTGACATCTGTCCCTGCTATAATGTGTTTTGTGCTTACAACTGGACATGTGGGCGACAGGTTCATTTTAACTATTGTTCAGTATTAAATTGCTTTTTCTGCTTTCTTCCTTGGAATCTGAATGCCAAATTGTGTTCCCTTTTGCAAGGACAGCCAGTAATATAAGTTGCTACAGGTTACCTTCTGCTCTTGCACACTCACAGTTTATGTTTCAACGTACTTCAGCCACTGTAGATCAAAAAGAGATTCATTGCCTTAAAGGAATGTCTTGCAGATATTTTATAGGCTCAGTTATTTCTATAAACAAAACAAGGTTATTCTCCTGTAAAGAAACCTTTTCAGTTGACAAACAAAATACTACTCAAAATAGTGAGGTCTTAACAGGAAGCTGTTGCACAACAATATTTTTG
The DNA here is from genome assembly GCF_000695815.1 of Acanthisitta chloris. Classification (NCBI taxonomy): domain Eukaryota; kingdom Metazoa; phylum Chordata; class Aves; order Passeriformes; family Acanthisittidae; genus Acanthisitta; species Acanthisitta chloris. The sequence goes on from NW_008655059.1 coordinate 13,063, forward strand.
CATTACTTCAAGCTGGAGCCTGAGAAATTAAGTTTCCCATTGTAGATTCTCCTTCTTTTTCTCATATAGGAGTTAAAACCAAAACAAACCCCTCAAGCTGTTTACAACTGACATGCTAGGGAAAAGGTGCTCATTTTAAAAGAATTGCTGTAGTTTTGTTGCTTTGAAAGTGGCTCTAGTAACACTGTCCCTTGCTGTGCATGTAATTCCCTTCCAAATTTTGTCTAATGAGCTTTAGTTACAAGTATTGCTTCTTTTTCTGAATGGGTGCAGCAGAAAGGCCTTTAGCATGTTATATGCTCAAGTGTAAATTTGTGAATTTCTGACAACTCTTTAGCACTGGTTTCCATAAGACAGAAGATGACAATCTAGCAGAATAACTAGAATTGGAGGGAACTTCCAAACTGTAATTTCTCCTTCCAGATGCTAACATAGCTTAGAGATGAGATGCAGAATGGGTGGACTGAAAAAATGAGAGGGAGAAGGAGCTAAGGTGAGGAGTGGTTGAGAAGCTAAAACAAGAAAAAATGAGATTGAAGAGTTTAAAAGACTAGGAAGAAAGTTTTCTTACCGGCAACAAATGCTAGGGGGGCAAGAGGAAAAGCATCATGAACCACCCTAACATCCTGGCATAGAAACCACAGTCATGATCCTGGAATTGTACGGGTTTGTTTACTAGTACCAGAGCATTTCTCAGCCTCTTTCTGTCTCAGTTACTGTTGCTGGTTACACCTAAGAAGCCTTTTAATGTTTCATCTTAATGTTACTCAAGTCAGTAAGAAACAAAACTTCAGCATCAAAGTAGTGATGCAAAACTTGAGTTAGTGCACAGAGTTTAATTAGGTTGTGTCTTGCTGGTTAAATTATAGGGATGTTGTTGCTGTGCTCTTTTATAAATGTTTAACTAGGAATGCAGTGGCTTATGTAAAATATTTTTCTTACAAAACTGAACCATATATATATACACACTCATATTTGTAGTAAGATCCTTATTTTGATAGATTCTGGTTTGTTATCTAAACTTCAACATCTTCAGTATGGGAATTAGCAAATTATTTCATGGTAAAAACTAAATTATGGAATCAACATACTTGATATTTTGCTAGTTTAGATCCATATTTTACTTTCTCTTGCAAGTTGTAAGGTGTCCAAGGGTCTGGCCTCATAATCAGATCAGATATCTGAGAGTTACTAGGTCGTGTGCTCACTTCAGCTCAGGTCAGTCAGTCTTGTGTTTTCTCCTAACAGAATTAATAAGTTTGAATTTTACATGTCCACAGAATTCTTCAATGCAGAAACTTCCTCCTCTAATGGTACACTAATGTTCTTGTAGTATTTTGTAACTTAATTTCTATTATCCAAAATGGGTTTGTTTGAATGAAGTACTTTCTCTTTTCAAAGAGAGGGAGGGAATTTAATCTAAGTATTTACAGTTTGTGATGCACTGTATCATTTGTGTTTTATCATTTAAGTGGATTGGAGTTAGCTTTCCAAGTAACAAACTACTATATTGGTCTTATACTTTTAAAATTAAAAAACCTTACCAAAATTTGCTGTGGGAGGAGATGATAACGCATTAAAATATATGGATTTTTCAATGTTGAATTATTCAAAGGTTGGACTACAGTCTCAATGCTTTTTCTTCATAAATTATCTAAAAGTTAAATTACTAATTCAAAATGTATTGAAAGCAGTTGTTTAGGTCTCTGCAATATTATGTTTATGTTGTTATAGCAGAACTGTGATACGAAGCACATTTTTGGTGATTAAAAATGAAGCAACAAACATCATCTCCTCTAGGTGCACATTTCCTAAAACTGCATGCTCCCACATCGGAGTGTTTATTTCAACTATGTAAAAGTAGCAAAAAACATCTGTTTTTTCCTTACTGTAATTCTAGGAGCTGCTGGGTCTGCTTTGCTACCGATGAGGATGACCGGACAGCAGAGTGGGTGAGGCCTTGCAGGTGCAGAGGCTCCACCAAATGGGTTCACCAGACTTGTCTGCAGCGCTGGGTGGATGAGAAACAAAGAGGAAACAGCACTGCTAGAGTTGCTTGTCCTCAGTGCAATGCAGAATATTTAATAGTGTTTCCAAAGCTAGGTAAGATATGTATCATTTATATTTTAAACACAATAGATCAGGTTGTTTCTTTATTTGTTCTTGCTTTTATTTTCCTTTTTTTTGTACTTGGAGCATCAGTTCTGTTGACAGCTTAGAATCCTAGAACCATCAAGGCTGGAGGAGACCTCTAAGGTCATCAAGTCCAACCATTAACCTGTCACTGCTGTAATCCCTAAATGCTAAATTGTATCCTTGCCAGATATCCGGCACCAGATCCAGGTGCCTCTTAAAGGCTTCCAGGGATGGTGACCCCACCAGCTCCCTGGGCAATATTCCAGTGCCTGAACAGCCTAACAGGGAAAACATTTTTCCTAATATGAAAAACTTGTTTATTCCCTTTTCCTGACAGAAAGAAATAACTTTATATTCTGCTTGCATCCTATTTGCTGGCTTAGCTAAATACCTTCTAAGAATACTCGATGTATTCCACTTAGGTACATTGATAAATCTTATAGGTGATTGACCTGTAATTATTTCCTGGCTAATGGGAATATTTTTCTTGCTGAGCACAGGGTGACTTCTTTCAGCAATTGCCACACATGAGCACATATAAACACATCCATTTTTGACTCAGCTTGCAGAGAAACTTATCAAAGGAAATTCAGAGGAAAGAACCTTAGTAAGCAGCATGTGGTATTACCCAAAAAACATATTTTGACTTTGTTTGGGAGGTATTTCTGAGTCAATATTGCCCTAAAATCACGAGGCAGAACATCTGTGGTTGATGGGCTTTAGCTCTGTTTGTCAAGGTGAAAGAAAAAAGTCACACATGGTCTTCCAGAGTTTATTTACTTGAATAGCCATGTAGGATTCTGCACAGTGTGTTGCAGGTATTTAAACTAGCAGTGGTTGCTGTTATTCCAACCCTTATTTGCCCATGTGTTCTATGGGATATATTAAGTAAAGCAAGAAAATGAAATGTTGCCATGGAAACTTAAATTTTGTTTAAACATAAATGTGCTTGTTATAGAAATGCTGATGTGGCAAGTGAGTAGAGGCATTTAGAGGATTTTAAAGAAGATTTTTTTAAACCATCTTATTTCTGGAATGAAACAGCTGAAAATAAAGTACTGTCAGTTCTTTGGGACAAGGCCCTTTTCCTATTAGGGAGGTGTCCCTGCCCAGGGCAGGAGGTTGGGACTAGATGATCTGTAAGGTCCATTCCAGCCTCTAAAATTCCGTGATTCTGTGATTAGTATGGGGGCTGACAAAATTAAGGTGTCAAGGGAATTTAAGTGATGACATTTATTTCCATGATAGGACAATGGGTAATGGCAAAGAAAATATGCCCTAGTATGTTGTTGATACTCAAGAAAACATAAACCAGCATGAAACTTACTACCAGGTTACTCATGTATCAACCACAATTCAACTTTGCTATAAGGATGAGGTAAATCTCCATAATAAAGAAGGCATCAGATGATTTAGCACTGGCTTTGAGCTTGATACCTGAACACAAAATGTACCACAAAATTGGAGCTGTTTTAAGTCCTTATTTCATGTATTTCCATGTGTTTTCCCTCACAAAGACCATCTTTTTCCATTTTTAAAGGTAAGGGCATAAAACTTCAGGGTCATGTGAAAGCATACAAGACTTTGATAGCAGAGCAGGGGAAATGAATCTGGGTCCGTGGAACATCAATCATGAGCTTCAAGTGCCTTAATCAAGTGAGACAGTCTTGCCCTGTTGCAGCTCTTTCTAGTAACCCAAAGTTGTTATATCACAATTCAACTCTGAGTCAGTCAAGGTCACACCAAGCAGAGTTAGGACATTGAGATGTTTCCAAGCAGTCTGGCTAGTAGCCCTGTTTCTCCTGCAGCAGGTATCTTTTGGGACATTGCTGGTCATACTATTCAAGAATCAAAAATTACTTGAGCAGGGAAAAAGTAACAAGTAAAGCTTCCATAAGGTTCAGAAACTTACAGTAAGGCTTTTTTCTCAAAACAAATTTCTGTGAAAGTGTACTCCCTAACACAACCCTTACTTTATCATAAGAGTTTAGAAGTAACACCAGCGTGAGGAGACATCAGTGAATACCTTTATAAGTAACAGTGGGTGTATTTTTATGTGTTTACCAATTCTAAACAAAAAAAATCCTAATTCCATTTCAAATTTGATAGTGCGTATCAGGTTTGGTGAGTGGTAGTAATTATGTTCTTGCTAGCTGTTTTCCTCTCTCCTGAGAACTTTTGCTAAATAGAAAAGAATTATGGCCTCTTTGAAAGTAACTAAAGTACGTCTTAGATAATTATTTCAGTTTAATAAACAGAAAACAAGAGTTTGGCAGAAAAAACCCTTAAAGCAGGAGAGATTTTGCAAATTTAATAATATTTTGGTTTGTATTTCCGTCTTTAACTTGCATATCAGTGATACTTCTTTTCCTGCTTCTTCCTTAATACCATCTTAATAAAACCATATTTGTCCCTCTTTCTCACCACTTCCTTCCTAAAGGACTAATTAAAATACTGTTTCAATAATTTTTTCAAGTATTTTCCCAAGATTCTACACCCAATTCTGTAGGTAGTTTCTCAGAATGGTTAGTATCAGTAGGTGTGGTTTGTTGGTACTTGCAGTGTTCCAAGGTGAGTTTTAGTGCCTTGTGAGTGTCTTGTCTTCAAACAAACACAAGTTTTCAAAATGGTACAACTAAACAACTTTTTCAGTGGCTGTGGGGAAGAGTCAAGATGTGTAAACTGCTGTGCATTTGGTACTTGCAGTTATGACCTTGTTGCTGCTTCCAGCACATTGATAGACATCCCAGCACTTTCTTAAGTCTGTCCTGGAAAGTTAAACACAACTGTTAAGAGTTGAACTGCTTGTTCCAGTTCTTTGTATTTTGAGCACAGTGTTCCTTCTTCAGAAACCCTCTAATTGTGGTACTTGATCAACAATAGGATGCTGAACACAAGAATAAATTAACTCTACAGTTACACTCCTTATGGGCTAATTTACATCAGTTGGTGTGTTTGAAGCAGAATGCTGGTGAGGTGTTCAGTGTCTTACAAGCTGCATAGGAACATGCTTCCTGCCCTTGAAACTGGAGCTTATTGCTAAAGGATGTTTGCTCTACTGGGAAATGCATGCAGAGGGGAGCAATTTGAAGTGCATGAAGAGTAAGTTAAGAACTTGAGGCTCCAGCAGGGTTAGAGTAGAGAGTACATTAAGCAATATTCTGCCCAAGTTGTTAGGAATGCTCACTAGTCTGACACATAACTCTGCAATATTTACAATGACTTACATCAAAAGTGCATAGGAGATAAATGTGTTTGAACTGCAACTCTTCAGTGTGGTATTCACACACATACATATCCTTCAACAAGGTTTCTGGATGTACAAACTGTGTAAAATCCTATTCTGTTCTTAAAAACACAAACCCACCCCAAAACACATGTATTTGAGTGCTTTCCAAGAATACAAATGCTGATAAAGCATGACAACAAATGAATTCAATTAGGTGTTCCTGTTGTGTTTTTTTTTTCACGGACTGCCTTGAGCTGAATAGAACTGCTAGTTTTGAAATCATCCACACTAGAGGTGTTCTCTTGAAGAAGAATCCACAAAGCCATGGAACAGGAGTCACAGTTTTGTCAATGTGGCTAACAGAAGCACATTTTCTGCAAACATCTGATGTGAATTTCAAACCTTGATTGCATGTTTAAATGCACAGTTTTGTGAATAGGATAGTTCAGAGACAGCTTTGAGGAACAGGGTGTTAAATTATCACCACCCGAAAAATCTAAGAAAATCAAATTGTTATGTACTAGGAATATTCAGGGTAAGAACTAAACTGCAAGGTTTTTTTTTGTATTTGGAGAATGCCAAATACACTATCTCTGGAAAGGTAAAAAATAAAACCCCCATGGTACCTAATCTTAATTCTGTGCAAGGTCACAACAAGTCTTGATTTGTTGGAGGTCAAGAGGAAAATGGCATAGAACTTGAGGTCAGTGTACAAACCAGAACATGCTAACTAGCCTGGCAATCCATAGGATCCCATAATCGTTCCAGTGCCTCACCACCCTAACAGGGAAAAAAATGTTTCCTAGCATCTAATCTGAATCTCCCCTGTCTCATCTTATGGCCATTACCTCTAGTCCTCAGTTCACCTATAGTAGAAGTCGAGTACATCAAGTCTATCAGGACTTCAGTAAGTCACTCCATGCCACTACTCAAGCGATCATTCTTCCCCCACTCCTCCCCAAAAAAGAGATTAGGAAGTAGTAAAAGAATAACAGGCTGGAGTGGATAAACCTTGATGAGAGACGGGGAGGATTAGTTACTTGAGGAATGGCTGTAGGCTGGTTTTGAGCATAACTTTCATATTGATTTGAGCAAGAAAAAGTAGGAGGGAGCTAACAGGAATTGTTCCAGCATATGAGCTGGGGGAGGACAGTCTGTATGTAGAACTTGTTGACAAATCTGAAAGCAATGTGGAATCTGATCATGGTGATTGTTTTTCACTTCCATACATACATTTCAGTCTTCTGGCTTTTGCTTTACTGGTGCTCTTGCAGTCTCAAAGCAAAGATGCAAACACTGCCCTTGTTTACTTCACCAGAGGTGGTCAGGGTAATGTCTTTCTCTGTGTAAGTCTGGAAACTGCAATTGTCCATAGACAGAACAATGAAACTATTCATGCCTTGTTGTCAAAGGCATTAAATAACCTGAATAGGAGTGTTTTTTCCTCCAGTGTTTGAGAGGTAGTCCTCTAAAAACACTGAATGCAGCCCCTTCCAGTGGCAGCAATCTTTCCTATTGACTGTGCTGCTTTTTACTGTATAGCAGCATAGTTTAGTGACAGATTTTTCAGGTGAAGCTGTGAAAGATAAGGACATGAAGTGCATCAAAACTAATGGTTACTTTCTCCTTTTGAAAGCTAAAATACCTAACAAATAGCAAAGCCACTGAGCCTAAAGTGGTTTCTACAGCAGAACAATTCCAATTTAACACAAAGGAAGGTACTCAACTTCAGTGGGTAAATTAGTGCTCTAACCAGTATATATCAATCTCAATTCAATTGTAAATGAAATGGTGGGTAGAAATTAATTACAAGTTTAGCTTAGGAGCTTTTTAATTGCATGCTCTCATTTCAATAGGAAATGTGGTATGTCAGACTTGTGTTTTGCCAAGTTCTTTCTTATCTATGAGAGATGCTGAAACCTTTCTTCAATATGCTTTTATATATATGTATATATCTATCTTGAAACCGTACTTTTCCTTTATCATAGGTCCAGTTGTTTACGTTTTGGATCTTGCAGATCGACTGATCTCAAAGGCTTGTCCATTTGCTGCAGCTGGAATTATGGTGGGCTCTATATACTGGACAGCTGTTACATATGGAGCTGTGACAGTGATGCAGGTACATGGGTTCCCTCTTCTTAGGAGATTTGCAAGCAAGTCTTCTAAAGAAAAAGTCAGTTAAGACTCCTCTTTCCTTGGGTTAAAACATACTTTAGCTTCTTCCAGTGCAGTTAACATGTGAACTCAAGATGTGTGGATGGAAAGCTTATCACATAGCGGATCATCCTGTATGAAGCCAAAGTTATACCTGTTCAAACATGGTTCAGTCTGCAGCTGACAAAATTCACTACCATAGGTGGCTGCCCTTGTGTGGCAGCAGAGGAACCCAATTCTGTTCTCACCAAACAGGTGTCATTACCACCTAGCTACTAATAATGGGTAATTCTTCAGAAGGGGCATGAGACTTATCTTTTCTCTTAGCTGGAAAAAAACTTTGCTGGTAACATTCAAAGAGTTGAAATATGGAGAATTTTATTTTGTATAAAGTGATTTCTTTTATTGTATAAAGGAAATTGCATGTTCTCAGTGATGAAATTCATCCATAAAGAGGAAATGCAAAACACTGCAAATCAGTAATGTGCTCTTTTAATTACTTCAGACTGGTTAGCTGAAAGGGGAAAAAGTAATTTTCCTACTTCTGTTCTTGTGAACTTGTTATTTAAATACAAAAATAATGTGGACAAGTGGTGGACTATTAACTACAGAAAGACTTGTTGATGGCTGCCCTAGGTGAACCACAGGACAAGAGTTTTCATAGAGTTTTCGTACAACTAGAATGACCTTTGTTACTATTTTAGTTGTTGATTCCTGTTTCAAGCCCATAACCTGTTTTGCCTGAAAGCATAAAAGTATTTCTGATGTGAATTCAGTTGTAGATAGAATTAACAAATCCCTATGCTAATAAGCATTCCTCTGCATAGTTCTGATTATAAATATCCACCCTAGTCCTTTTCCATGTAAGTCATCTGGCACTAGTTGTTCTCAAATGGTGTGGCACTGCCCTGCAGTTATACAGGTCACTCCATCTCAAGGTCGTGTGCTGTCTTGGTTCAGTTTTATGTGATCTCACAGCAGAAATATCTGACAGGCACCTGAAGTGGAGCCCAGATGAGTTGATGCTGTCTCCCTGGTACCAGTATGGCCAGGGCTAAGCAGCTGCAGAAGTGATGCACAATGACCTTCAGTCCCCACTGTGTCCCAGTGGCTGAGTGTCTGTATTACAGAATGGTACACTTAGGAGTTTTCTCATTCAATCTCTTGTTCTTCTTGTGGCTCCTACAGGAACGTTACAGCCATCTGTAAAATCCCAACCAGACTTCTGAAAGGCTCCAGTCCTGCTACACCGAGCTCTTTTCTGTAGGAAATTATATGACATTTTTTAGCTGCCCCAGAACTACATAACCAAATGGAAAGATAAATGGTTCTTTCTTGTAGTTGTTTCACTTTTGAAATGAGGATCTGTCTAAACATTAGTTTAGGCAGCTGGTCACATCCTAGATTTGAAGAATTAGCTGTTTTCCTGCTTTAATGTTTGAATTGTATGGATGGCACACTGGGCAAGGCAATTTGTTCTTGCTTGTAATGGAGGAGATTGAGCTCTAAGGTAGTAGAGGGAAACTGTTCCATCCCTTTTGCCATCCAACTCTGCTAGGTTTAATTCAATTTGTTTCCTGACACATTTCAGCCTCCTTTCTCTCAGCTGAAGGGCCAGAGAGAAGCACAAAAAGCTGTTTTAAAGGTTAAGCTTCAGATGGAGAAAAATAAATACAGAATTGACACTGTGGTAGCTAAGTCAGTAACAAATCATTTGGGGTTACTAAAAGCAGAGAAATAACAGCGACCTAAAGCAGAAAAGACAAAATCCTGAGGTTTTCTTTAATGGACAAGGACTATGAGGAGAAAAAGGACAGCAGCAGATTTCACAGTTTGGGTGGAAGATATTGCCGAAGCTGGAAAAGCTGAAATTTTTTTCAGGAATAATCTTTTGGCAGCAACAATATTGGTTGTGCCTATTTTTAGAGGCTGTGGGATATAACTTCCTTTTCTAGAGACATATAATGGACTGGTTTTCAAAGCCAGGCTGAGAAGTACAGTTGGAAGGTACTGTGGTATGTTACCCTGGCTGCTTCCCTGTGTCCTACCTATTCCAGAAGAACTGGTTTTGTTGTTTTCTTTTTTCAAGTTTTGTTGTTGTTGCATGTTCTTACCACCTAGCTCTAAGTTTTGTGCAAGTGAAGACTTGATAGCTTGTTATATTTGTGGGGAAAACAAGAAGTCAATAAAAATCCAATAAATCCAGTGCCTGGCAAATATAATAATTAATTTAGTGTTTTTAGTCTTCCTGGATTCTTATGGAAAAAGTCATGAAAGAGCCTGTTCTTCCTAGAGCACTTCCAAGGACTTTGTTAGCATTTAGTATTCTTACATTGAGACAACTCTAGAGCAGATCTACCACTCCAATGTCTTCTTTTATCTTCAGTCCTATTAGATTTATTTAAAAATAAAACTATGTACTTTTTGGGAAACATAAGGCACTGTTCTGTTACCATTTTAATATGTACATTTTATAAACAGCTAAGTCTGGATATTTTTTTACAGGCCAGTAGAAAGGTTTAGACACAGCAGTAATGATTGTCCTTTAAAATCATAGCACTAACCACATTGGAAAACAAGCTACACCTGAAGACTTGCTGCTATTTTCACTACAGCTGGAAATGATGTACAGCTTCCTGTGTAGTCTAAGCAATAGTTTTTAATACTGTGATCTTTACATAAGGTATTCCTAAATAGCATAAAATTTTGATTAAAACATCCTGAGATACTTGCTATCAATTTATCCTCTTCACAGGAGTCTCTAACCAATTTCTTAGTGTAGAATTAGTTCTTGGAACACTAAATTCTTCAATGCATTTTGGAAAGTTGATGTATTGATGTATCAGAAACACATGAAACTTTTCTTGGGATGCTAAGGAATTGTGTTACAGCTCTCTGCAAGATTAATGATTTGCAAACTAGGGCTGATTAGCTCAGCTGCATTACACTTCATAAGCAACCAAGGATGCAAAGAGAAAACTGAGTATATTAGGTAAAACAGTATTCTTCTTTTTTCTTTAACTTAAACTGCCTGAGCAGCTCCAAACAAACGACTTGCTAAGTTATATTTTTGTTCATTTGTGGCCTTTTTCAGTTATATTTGTGTTTTCCAGGTTGTGGGTCACAAAGAAGGTCTTGATGTGATGGAGAGAGCTGATCCTTTATTTCTTCTGATTGGCCTTCCCACTATCCCAGTCATGCTAATATTGGGCAAGATGATCCGTTGGGAGGACTATGTGCTCAGACTGTGGAGGAAATACTCGAATAAGCTGCAGATTTTGAACAGCATATTTCCAGGTAATGTGATTAAATTTCAAAGGAAATAACAAGCTTGAATTTCTGCCTTTGGGAGACAGGGATAGGCAAGTAGGTTTTGCCATTCTTGGTTTCAGTTAAGGCCTTAGTAACAAAACAAGCTACTGAAACTCATGGGCCTGACTGCAGTCATTGAATGGGAACAGCATAGTCAACTGAGAAGAGGGTTAGTTCTCCAAAGTCATTGGGTTGTAGATTTGTAATGAAGATTTTTTTTAGCATGAAGAGCACAGGTAAATTTGCAAAATCTGTTCTGAATAGAGGATCAAACAGTATATTGTTCCTCCCAAATGCTTAGTGTAACCTTAAGTTTCATAATGTAAAACTCATGGCTATTACATACTTTAAAACTTGTTAGTTTAAGCTTTCATGTAATAATGTCAAAATTCACATTAAAATATTTAGAACTTAAGAGGCTTTTTTAAAATTTGGATTGCTTCTAATTTCACACCCACTTGAATATCAGATTTCTTTGTTCCTCGTGCTATCCTGCATTAATTTTTGTGTGGTTTATTAGAGCTTTACACTAATACTTGTCTTTTGATGGGTTCCAAACATAACATTTTCTATTTAGTTTAGACGTTTTCAGACATATGACAGAGTGAAATATTAGAAATAGTATTTTCCCTGCCTGCCATGGCAGGGAGCTTGGACTTGATGATCTCCAGAGATCCCTTCCAACCCTAATGATCCTGTTACTGTGTGATTCCTGTTTTTTGTAATGGAGTGGGAAGTGGGCACTACTGTGCTTTGTGTTCTCTTTGAGGCAGTGGCTCTGTAACCTTTTATTCCCCCTCTCTTATCCCTGTAGGCATTGGGTGTCCTGTTCCTCGTATCCCAGCAGAGGCCAATCCTTTGGCAGATCATGTCTCTGCCACACGGATCCTGTGTGGAGCTCTAGTTTTCCCTACTATTGCCACGATAGTTGGCAAGCTGATGTTCAGCAGTGTGAACTCCAATTTACAAAGGACAATCTTGGTGAGGTTCAGTGCTGTTTGTTTCATAAGTAATTATAATATGGGAATATGAAGTGTTGTGGGGGAAGGAGGGAAGGTAAAAAGGAATTGATCTAGAATTTTAAGAGTGGCATTTGATTAAGGGAAAGGTTTTTTAAGGTTGCCTGTCTTGGCAGTAGACAAGCATAATGTATATGAAAGACCTTGTCCTTATGACTGAAATTCAGTTCAAGACAAGGCTGAATCAAAGCTGTCTCAGTTCAAGACAAGGCTGAAACTTGTATCTGCTGCTGTACTAGGTAGGCCTTAGCAGTCATTAAGGGGGACAGTGAAGAGGAGGAACCAGCATCTTGTAAGAACCACCTCTGCAAGGGAAGACTGGGGTTTATATTATAAAGCTTTCCATATTATCTTCTGTTTACTAATTTTGGGAGAAACTTTGTTTCTTACTTTAATAAGGAGAAAAAAATTAACTGGTGTCTCATTTTGAAGACTTGAGATAATTGTGAAGCTTTCTGGAGGGAAAACACAGTTTGTTTTACAAAAGCAGAGTTTATTTCACTCCACTTTTGGAAGTGATGTTTTTCACAGTCCAGTCATAGAATGGTTATCAGCATTATTCTTTGTGCCATGTGTGGTATATATTCAGAGAAGGGAGGAAAGCAGATAGATATCTGCATTTTCTTTGTGGTTGAAATGTATTTTAATGTTTTTAGAATATTTGTCAGACTTTCAGGTGAATGAAAGCTTTATAGATTATGTAATCCCTTTAAGTAACATTAACCTCTGTAATAGTGCACTGGGACAGAGAACTTTGAGATACTCATTTGGAATCCTCCTAATTAGTTCATCTTCCAAAGCAAATACTATGTGTTTAGAAAACAAATTTTCTTTGACCACAGATGTTTTTTAACAGAACGTTTGCGATGATATGACACTGAACTGTGCAGGTTTTCAAAATCTCTTTTTGTTTCAGGGTGGAATTGCTTTTGTTGCTATAAAAGGAGCTTTTAAGGTTTACTTCAAGCAGCAGCAATACCTGCGCCAAGCTCACCGCAAAATCCTAAATTATCCTGAGCAAGAAGGAGCGTAAGGCTGTGACCTCCAGATGTCAGACAGTCTCACCTAACAGGTTTCCATGTTGTATTGGTTCCATTGTTATTGCACAGTAGTGGAAAATTGTGATAAGTTGCTGCTCCTCTTTTTTTTTTTTCTTTCAATATAATAAAGCACTGTCTTGTGGCAGGGTAAATCCTTTCAGCAACCACTGAACCTAAGAATGTGACTTGGCTTTCATTATTTTTGGGCAATTCTGTTGGGCAATAGGCTTCTGACTTATTTTCTTTGAACCAATATACTGAATGGGAAAAAAAATCAACTAGAGAACATTTTAAATCATGGTGTTAATGTAGGCTACATCCAAATGCCTTTTCTACACATGTTTTCATGCCCACACTGTCATCCGGTTCAGTATTTCACACAGTGAAGGGAAATTGTTTTGGAAAGGAAATGTGAGTCATTACCAAGGAGAATTAATTGTGGGACATCAGTCAATAAAAATTTCCTTGGGTTTTGCTAGTATCAAACAGGGAGTGTGAAATACTCAGATGACTGGTCACAGAAAGCAGAAGATAGATTTCTCCTACAGGACTTGTCTGTCAGCTTTAACCACCTAAGTACTAGGTGTTAAAATGAGCATGGCCTTCAGGTGACTGTTTTATTGCCGATAATTTTCAGTGTCCTGTTGTATCTTCTGCAGTGCCTAGTGTCATTTTCTCATGGCTTTTTTTACTGGTTTGTAACTGGTGCTGGATAGCATTTTTTTTTTACCTCCACAGTAAAATAATTACATGGAGGAAGTAAATTTCAATTGCTTATTTTGTAGTTAAGCATTAGAACACTTGGTTAGTTTCCATGTTCCTTTTGATGGTGTAAATATCAACACAAGTACCAAGAGCAGTAGAAGTGTGAGGAAACAACATTGAACACTAAAGCTACATTTTCCCTGGCTAGGGCATCCTAACCTTGCAGCCCTGGGACAGCTCTGTCCAGGGCTAGGCTCTCCTGCCCTAGAGGAAGGGCTGACTGGAAGGGGGTGACACTGCACTTTGGGTTTCTGGTCTGAGCAGGGGAATACCAGCAGGTTAGATGCTCTTAAGGTAACTTGGTTCCATTTTGCAAAGGATAAATCTTAAATGTGTAATAAAGTTTATTTATACAGTAAGCTTTACTGTTCCAAGGTGTCTAAAGTAGTTAGCCGAGGGAGACATTAGCACTTCAGTAATCTGATGTATTTACAAACTGAATTTCAACAGAAATTGACTGTTTTGTGAAGCTAAATTTTGACAAACATAACATGGCCATTTAATACTCATACCAGACCTAATCTAGATTTAGTATGTGAAGTTCTTTCCTAACACCAATTTCTTTCGTTTGCTCAAAGGTTTTTTTTCTTTCCTTGTTCATATTAGTATGTCAAATGCATGGAAAAAGGTTTAAACAAATCTTTTAGTGGAATTATTCCTAAGTACGTATTTCTTTTAACCAGAAATGAAGTAAGTGCAGAATGGACTTCATATTTGACTGCAATAAGTTAAGAGAAATTCAAAATATAGTACCTTTTCTATAGTGTGTTTATCTTACTTACCAAGATGTAATATTTTAGAACTGTACAAAAGTGTATATAAAGGCCAATTAGTATTCAAAAACTATACAGGTATTGAGAACTATACATTCAATCAATATCAAATACTTTTGAGGTTCTTGCTGTAATGGAAGAATTACTATAATCTTTTAAGTTTGCTGACTATATTTGTCTTAGTGGGCTCACTTTTATATAAAACTCTTAATTGAGCAGCAGCCCCTGGAAGTTGCTGCTTGCTGTAAGATAGTCTTGAAACAATATAATATGTATTTCTTACAGGTTTCCTCGTTTCAAGAAAACAGCTTTTCAGTGGTCTTCACTGTATATATTTCCCGACAATTTATTACTGTTTTTTAAAGTCTCACGAAGAACTGAATGATACATATTAGCTGTTTGAAACTTGTTCCATGGGAAAGCTCATTTGTCTCCTCTGGAAGTTAAAGCTATTGTAAAAATACAACGATAAAAATACTGTATGAACTGTAAGATGATTTCACATGAGTGGTAGAAGGTCATTGCTCTGTAAATCTTGTTTTTAAGTATTGCAAATTAGAGTTATGTTGAATTAGGTTGAATAAATATTTTTTACACTCCTTAGTGTATTTTGTCAGTTGAACAAAAGCCTCTAGCAAAATTTCTGAATGCAGAATGTGTTTTGTTTTAATGCACAGCTAAGGATTTCTATAATTAAGTTGATAGCCTCAAGAAACATCCTGGTGATGAAAGAGGAATTACTATAAGACTTCAAGCTGTTCTCTTTCTTCCACCTCTCTAGGGATCAATAAATGATGTAGGGCAATGTTTTCCTCAAACATTTAAAGCAAAAGAATTGTTGCCATACAGACAACTTTCAGTAACACAGAACTGGGTTTGGGAGTTGCTACATGTCCTTGGGTTGGCTGATGTGTAGCATTTTATTTGGGCAACACACTGATCCAACACACTGATCATGCCAGGGGGTGGGACTAGATGATCTGTAATGTCCATTCCAACCCCTAAAATTCTATGATCCCTCTTCCTTGAGAAACATAATACTGGCTGTATTTTTCACTTATAGCCAATTTATGTTCCATTACTTTCAGGACAAGGAATATGAAATGTTATCTAGCATCCCTTCTTACCAGGAACTTGGTTTTTTTTAGACTTCCTTTACATGGACAAAAAGGCACAAATTATCTGAGCTGTGATCATGTAAATAGACAGAAGCTGCTATTCCCTTCTCTCTCCTTCCCTGTCTTAAACTCTTAGACTTAGATGGAGCCCTACTTTACTTTTCACTAGGGGTTTTTTGCTTATTTGGTGGTCCTTTCCTTCTTCCTCTACAAAAGCTTTGTACCAATCTGTAGGAGCTGCCTGGTTTGAAGTATATTCCCTCCTTATCTGGAAGTGTTTCTCAAAAATGAGCTGTTTCCTTTGGTCATCAGAGAAGGATCTAACCATATTTAAGGCCCCTCCAGCATTTGGAGTAGTTCTGTACTTGTAAAATAATGATATGCTTCAGTACTGTGACTTCAGTCAGAATTATTTGTTTTAATTGAGGTCAGTTTTATGCAGCTGAAATTCTAGTAAATGTTTATTGTGGCAGCTGTGAGGATTCCCCTTGTTTAAAATGTGTACTGTGTAACTTGGAGAAGCTTAGGGAGTTCAGGGTTGTTTCAAGTAGCTTTCTACTAGCTGCTTCTTAGAAAGGTTTTTAACCACAGACAATTATCTCTCTTTGCACAGTGGTTTTTACTGATGGAGAGAAATGAGGGAAGTACAACGACGAAGGTCATGGATCCATTTACTTCAGAGTTTCATAGTATGTTAAAGAGAGACCTTTAGAGATCTAAAAGATCATCTAATACCCTGGGCAGGGACACCTCCCACCAGGCTAGGTTGCTCAAGGCTTTATCCAACCTGGCTTTGAAGACTGCCTCACTGGGCAACCTGTGCCAGTGTTTTCAGCCTCACATTACAAAACTTCATAATATCTAATCTAACTTTCCCCTCTTTCAATTTGTACCCATTACCCCTTGTCTTATCGCTGCAGCTCCTAACACGGAGTCCCCCTCCAGCTTCCCTGGAGCCCCTTCAGATACTGGAAGGTGCTATGAGGTCTCCACAGAACCTTCTCTTCTCCAGGCTGAACAGCCTCAACTTCTTCAGCCTGTCTTCATAGGGAAGGTGCTCCTGTCCTCTTATCAGCTTCATGGCCTTCTCTGGACTTGCTCCAACACTTCTATGCCCTTCTGATCATGGGGGACACCAGAACTGCATGCAGTTCTTCAGGTGAGGTCTCACAAGAGCAGAATAGAGGGGGAGAATCACCTCCCTTGACCTGCTGCCCACACTCCCTTTGCCCCAGTAATCTTATCAGCGGCCTTCTCTGGACTTGCTCCAACACTTCTATGCCCTTCTGATCATGGGGGACACCAGAACTGCATGCAGTTCTTCAGGTGAGGTCTCACAAGAGCAGAATAGAGGGGGAGAATCACCTCCCTTGACCTGCTGCCCACACTCCCTTTGCCCCAGTAATCTTGCTTTTGGAACCTGATAGTTAATGTTCTGTCTCCATGCCACTTCCTGCTTGGTTTTTTTTTCTGAAGAACTAGGACCAAATTTGTTCAATGTGTCACTGGGTACAGTGGTGTTATCTGTTCTCAGGAATGCTGTGCTAACTATTCTTGCTTCCCATTTTAAAGTACAAATGACATTCCCACTAACAAGTCTTGTTTTGGACTTCTTTTCTAGTAGGCAACTACTGCTGCAACTTATGTTGATGTGGTTTTTGGTTGTTTGGGTTATAGAACTGTCCAAACCCAAAAAATAGTGGAGTATTCATTAGTCTTGTGCAGTATAAGAACAAGTTCTGCTTTTTGAAGGGTGATTAAAATGGGAGTGATTCTGTTTTGGCATGTGTTATTCATCACCTTAATCTTCCAATTTTTTTTCCCAAAAGATGGGGACACATGGATCCTTGGTTGGGATGGTACTTGTTAGGTCAAAAGTGACTTCAAGGAGGTTGACTGGGAACTGTTCATGGAAACCAGCCTTTGTCCTGACTTTTCACTAGTTTTTATTGATTCCAGCATGTGTGTATATAATTAAAATAAACATGTACTAAAAGTTTTCTTGGTTTTAGATAAGTACATACATAGCAACATACTAGAAAATGGTTCTTGATAGGACCAAGGCAACAGTTTAGTCCATTGCACTACTTCACACTACCAGGAACAAGTCTATTTACAGTTTTGTCTACTAAATACAATTTGCTGCAGGCAGTATTTAAGATGACCTGAAATACTAAGGCTGTGCAGTGTTAATTATCTACTTTCTTCTTCACTAACTAAATGGCTTAGTTTCTTTTCACTTTCACATTGGAGGAGTTCAGCCAGTGCCATCTTGCTTACTTCTAGCTCCATATCCCTAAACTGAGACCTTTGACTCTTTGTCCTGGTTTATTGACAGGTTATTCTTACTGCTTCTACCTGAGTTTTCTGGAGAAAAAAAACTTGAAATGCTTCAAGAAACCACACATAGTCTTTGATATTTAACTTAATGAGCTAGACAAGTGTTCTTCTAAGTACTCAGAATATACCACTGAATCTGGTAGTTCATCATCTTCCTTATCCTCACAGTCTCTCAGCTCCTGAAGTACCATCTTCCCATCCTGCTGACTGAAAAGGCACATCTTCTCCCAACAAGTCTTTCACTTGCTGTGACTTGAGAATGTTTCTCACTTTTATCTGCTCCAATATATTCCAGCATAACCTGGGAAAAACAGAAGCCAGTGCTCTGTAATGAGTTGGTTTGACACTTGTAGGCACTGAGGCCAAGTCTTCTTTCTTCATTGCTGTTTAGCAATTTGCTCTGTTGGAATGAGCTGTCAAACTTACAAGTATTTGTGCCAAAACTTTCAGCATTTCAACCATTCAGATACTTTCTGCTTTACTAATATCCAGAAGTCCAGGGAAGGCTTTATTAATTCATGTCAAGCCTTACTCAAGTCCTTGAGTAATGAAACTGTCACACAACATGTGAGCAAAGAGAATATAACTGTGAGTGAAAAGTTTGTTCTGCAAACAGAGATGAACGAGCTCCATTAGACCATGGCCCCTATCCCTCAAGAAGGCTTAAAGATCTGTGGCCACTTTGTCCATTCTTGCCAGTTAGTTATCCACATGCTCTGGATATTTAATTGCTTTTGCTCCTCTGAATATTGTTGAGCATGGTGAGGTTATTTCTGGTGTACTGTACTGTTCAATAGAAAAATTCCATTCCAGAACCACTAAAAGCAAACAGCAGACATGACTTGAAACTGCCTCAACTAAACAGCTCAGCAGCACCTGTCAAAACATATCTTGCAGGCACCTCATTTAATGCTGAGTGACTAAGCCATGGAAAAGCAATTGCCTGAGCAGTGGACCTCCCTAGCAAGCACTGTGCTTATTTAAAAATAATAAAAAATAATGCAATTTGCAGTTTCAGACCACTCTGACAGAGCATGCACAGCTTGATGTTTGGGTGTTCTGTGGTTTGCAATTGCTCCTCTGCTCTTCCTACCACTCAGAAACACTCTGCTGTAGCTAATGGGAGCTGATAAAGGAACAGACTGCTCTGAGTATTCACTGTATGGCCAAAGACTGTTTTGTCAGCAATTGTCATTTCTTTGCCATGAATCATCACAAGAAGCTAATACCCTTACATGCTACCTCTGAAAGAGCCTCCCCCTACCAATTTTCCAGATACTTCTCATGCCCAGAAGATAGAATATGTAAGGCAGCCTAGAATCAATAACATTTTCAGTTTAATGAAAATCAAGAGTGGGTTTTATTTTTTTCTGCAGCAAAATAGTTGCTGGTTCAGAACTGTTTCAGTAACTTGATGGAAGAAAATCTCTACCACCTTACCTCTCTTGCATAGTTCTAGGTGAAGATCCCATGGGTAATTCAGAGTTTGTTACTAGTCAGAGTTTGCTGCATTTCTCTTGCATTACTCTGTTTCAAACAAGACAGTGCAGGAGCAAAGTGTTGCTTTTCCAGTGTATTTGCACTTCAGGTTCAGGGGATTTTATGTATTTCATTTCTTTAATCTAAGACAGATGTTGCTTCAATGTAGATAACACATTATAATAACTCCCTGGGGATGAGAAGCACTGCAGAAGTTTTATGGAACATAAGTTACATGAGGAAAGGCATTTTGTGGGGGGGATTGAAGGAATAACAACAGAGGTAGAAAAAAATTGCCAGTTTGACATACAGAATCTGAAATTGGACCCAATTCCCTCAGGACCAAGCTGGGGATTTCTCATGAATGGAATTTCTCATAAGACAACGGCAATTCTGTTGACTGCTGAAAGGAGCACAGAAAATTGTTGCTAACCTATAACAATATTTCAGTCTGAACTTCACTGAACAAAGGTTTCACTTTTTTTACATGATTTTGGTACCTTTCAAATGCAAAACAATTTTTTTGTGTGGTCTGACAGTGATTTCTTTTGAAAAAGCAAAAGGCATTTCTTAACGGCAGAGTCTCTCTCCAGAGGGGTGGTAAATTTCCAGGTATTATAAAATGAAAGTGCTTTGCTCTTAGCATAAATTATATACTGTGAATTGCAGCTGACCTTCCCCCAGTACCAAGTCCCATCTCCTACTGCAGCTACAGGACTGTGCTGTGTATTTCTGTTGCTGGTAATTAGGCTTCTTTTCCCACTTCTCTTCAAAGATGTATGAAAATGCAAACTAACTTAAGGAGTAAATTGTGATTTCAAAAGTCTAGATGCTTCCATCTCATTGTTCAGCTCTAGATTCTTCATGAACAGTTTTTTCCTTTCTGAAGGGGCTCAGAAGTGGTTGAGACTCTTTGCATCCATTCATTTTGGGTTTTTTAAATACAGTTATAACATTTCCATATAGCTAGTTATAAGCCAAATGACAGAAAATGTGTTTCTCCTAAGCCTTCAGGTCCTAAGCTATTTTGGATAGTCAAAGTAGGTGATCACAGTCTGTAACATTCCTCTCAGCCTTTCAGTTCTTGCTGAGCTAAATCACATACACTATGTGTTGAAATCCCTTTATATAACACTTAAGAGTAGAGTCATTAGCAGCCCACAGAAATATTTTGTCCTAATCTACAGATTAGGACCAAGAAAAACATAAACCAGCTTTACTAGTGGCATCTGTGGAGACTTTTCAGAGACAATTCCAGCAGCAGATGGAAGCTGCCCCAGATGTCAGGGATCATCTTGTCTCCTCAAAAATCTGAGTACTATGGGGCCTTCCTTGGCCAAGCATGAATCTTGAGTACATCCTCTGCAAAGGTCAATACCATGTGGCCTGTAGCACTGAGCTCTGTCTGCTTCAGTCTCTTTAACCAAGTACCAAGATGGGGATAAATCTCTGCATGAAAAACTGAAGTTTATAGAATCACAGAATCATAGAATTTTAGGGGTTAGGATGGACCTTAGAGATCATCCAGTCCCAACCCCCTGCCCTGGGCAGGGACACCTCCCACCAGAACATGTTGCTCAAGGCTTCAGCCAACCTGGCTTTGAACACTGCCAGGGTTGGGGCAGCCACAGCCTCCCTGGGCAACCTGTGCCAGTGTCTCACCACCCTCACAGGGAAAAACTTCTTCCTAATATCTAGCCTAAATATCCTCTCCTTCAATTTAAATCCATTGCCCCTTGTCCTGTCACTGCAGCTCCTAACACAGAGTCCCTCTCCAGCTTCCCTGGAGCCCCTTCAGATCCTGGAAAGTTGTTCTGAGGTCTCTACGCAACCTTCTCCAGGCTGAGCAGCCTCAACTTCCTCAGCCTGTCCTCATAGGGGAGATGCTCCAGTCCTCTTACCAAATTTGTGGCCTCTTCTGGGGGTTCAGTTTATCTAATTAATTATAGGATATCTTAGAATGGGAAACAATCCTGCCAATGCCTCCCACAACTGTGTGAAATGCATGGATTAGCTAACATTACCAGTTTCTCACTCTCAAAATGTGGCCAAAGTCCTTATTCCTTGCAGCCGCCACTCAGATGTCACATCAGTAACTGTTTGCAAACCTGCAGTTGACAAACAGAAGGTGTCCTTCATAGTTATCCTATTTTGCCTTGTTATTACATTAATTAAATCCCCAAAGTCTCCCTTTGGAGTGTCTCATTATTGAGGAATATGACCATTTATGCCATCCCCATATGAAGAACTTAAAGTAATAAAACAAAATGATTCTGTATAATAAGCTGGACACCTTCAAAAGCCTGATTGACTGTCAGCTCTAGGAGCCTCATTACAGGGAAATTAGTTGCATCTGGATATTCCTCAGGAGCAAATTAACAAAGTGTTTCTTAAAGTAGTTGCATGAGATGAATTCATCCCTTTTGGCAGCTATATAATCATCATCTGGGAAGCCATGAAATCCTGCACTTGCACCTAAAACACATTCTTATGAGTGGCAGGCACTGAGCCAATGTGAAAACACATTGGCCTGACACAGGAACATGACCAAGAGAAACTGAGTATTTCTGCATCAGCCACAATCTGCAGCTTGGGCCGTGGTTTTCAGCTTTGGTTTGGTTCTATTCTGTTTCTAAAGGAACAAGGCTTGGCACAGTGCACACTGCAGGGAGCTGAATTGATCAGCATGTGGCAGTTCTGCTCCAGTCAGAAAGCAAATAAACATAGTTTAGGATAAATCAAATATGCACCACAGTTACATGGCACGTGGAAAGAAGACTCCAAAAGGGAGAGAGGTGTTTCTGCATTGTAACATTTCCTGTTTTCCAAAGCAAATTCTTTCCTTATTATTGCATTTTTGAGATGTGAATTGATGGCTTCAAAATTGATTTTTCTCTAACTTTTATTTTTTTTTAAAAGGATTTTTTCAAAATTCCTTTGATTTTTCTTTCCTTTTTTTGAAAGCCAAGTGTCTTCTTTTACTAATTGGCTTATGGAGGAACTGGTATTACCATCAAAACACAGTAACACTTAATGTTCCCTGTCCTGTAGGAAAGGAAGCAGAATGATGGGGAGACTGTACAATGAAGTTAAATGCTAGTACTATTAGCAGGTGAACTTGGTGCTGTCTGGAGTAGTGCATATAGTATTAGAAACATCTCATCAGTGTTAGATAAACCACCACACCCATGCACACACACACAAACCAAAACCTGTCTTTTTTTTTCAACACTGATACCAAAACAAAAGTGAGATACCAGACTGGCAGCCTACTGTATTGGCCATCTATTGGCCACCCTGCCCTTCAGACTGTTCTCTCCATCATATGCAGGAGCCTCACCTGGCTGGAGAAAGCAGAACATGCTGAAAAGCAAGAGGAGGTGAAGAATCACTTGGTGAGACAAAATCTGCGCATTACTGAAGTGTATGGGATGCTATGGGCAGTGACTACAGGCTCACTTTCATTGCACCATCTGGGGAGTCCTACAAATGCCCTTTTCCATCCATAGAAACCAAGCAGCCACTTGTCAACATGAACTGTCAATTTCAGTGGAGCACTGAGGTTCCTCAAGCACCTTTGGCCAATCTGTCACAGCTGGATGTTACTGCAGATTAAATCTCAGCTGGTTCAAGGTGCAGTTACACAGCTCAGGAATGGTCTTTGCTCGATGAGCAGAGGCACATAGAGCAATTTTGTGACTGAATGAGCCATGGATGTGCCACCTGATACTTCCAATTGTACTGCACCTTGCCTATTGCTACTTTCCACATGATTGCTGATGCTAGTGGGAGTCTTTTGGTGATGCTCCAGCCTTTGGGCTGTTGCCTTCACAGGAAGCACTTGCACTCCACAGCAGATGTCTCTGTCCTGGGGCCTGACCACCACTGGTTGCTAATGGCTCAAGAGTCAGCAGGCGTAACCTGCTCCCAGCTCGAGCAGCAGGAGAGGTACAAAGACTGCTGGGGGATAGCTCAGAGCTGTGCTGAGACACTCTTTTCTCTTACTCTTATTTCATGATAGGCACAAAAAAGGGATCTGCAGACTGAGCTGGTGCCAGTGCATTGCAAACCTATTCTTGGGGCACGGGGCAACTACAGAGCTTTGGGCTGAGCTGAAAGTCATTACTTTGTTCTGGAGCCAGACTGGCAGAATAGTACCTCTCTCTTCCTCTGGGAGGGAAGCCAAGTCCAGCTCTAGGACACAGGAAAGGCACATGAGTCAAAGGCATAAAGGGCTCAGGGTGCCCTCTGCCTCGCTGCACGGTGAGAGCACAGCCTAAATGCAAACAGCTGGGCTGGCTGTTTCTTGCTTCAAGTAAGGATAGGGTTGAGGCTAATCCACTCTATTAAACAACCTTCATGCCCTTTTCTTTTTTTTCCCAGCAGGTACAGTATTTTAAAAATCCTCTAGCGGTGCATTTTAAGGCTCTGACACCAAAATGCTGACAGACCACAGTCCAGCAACTCCACAGAAGCCACACAAAAAATAGAAGTGAGAGCATTGTGGCAGGGTTCTGGAACTGTCCCAACTGCTTGGCAGAGAAGAGATTCAGATTTCATATAATGTCTAGAACAAGATTATGCCTCCTTATCACAGCTGTGGATGCAATATAAGCCTAGAGCAGATGATGGAATGCTAAAATTCTGCACGATGTGAAAGCAGATCTAGGTCCCAGCAGGTAAAATGCTAGGACTTGCCAGCACTGTTTTCTTTTTCCTGCTTCTGCTGCTCCTGCCAGTAGTTGCAGTTGTGCTGAAAAGTTACTTTTAAAGGTCAGAGATAAAGATAGTTGGATATGGATTTGCAATCCTGAACACATGCAGTATCTGAGAAGATGATCTGATCTCATATTCTGGTTCAGTCCTTTTACAGTTAATCTCCCCATTTTCCAACTGTGTCGGAATTGTACATTTTGGCTAATCCTCATATGCCTCTGGTGGTTGGAGCTTTTTCCATTGACAGCAGTTCATCAGTACAGCTAAACAAAATCACTGTAAGCTGTCAAACAGAAGACAAATGAGAGCTTACAAAACAGAATACTCGCTGAACTGAGACAAAACTTCCTGCGCCAACAATGGCCATGGCAGGGGAGCAGAGACTATCTCGTTGAATTGCCAATTTAGCAACAGCTGAGCCCATACTTATCTGAATTAGTACTTCTGCTAAATTCATGATGTTTTTGTCCTGTGCTAAGCCTTGACGTTAGCACAATGCAAATGCAATGTTCCAGGGATAACTCCTCTCTCAAAAACAGCAGGTGGTGGTTAGGCTGAGGGCTGAATCCTAGGGGAAGATTGCTTTTTCCCCTTATGTGGGCACCTGCTGTCAAGCTGAGATTTTTTAGCTCTGCCTGCAAGCCTCAAGGTGATGAGCATGAGCTGCTTTTTTCAGTAGATGTTTGTAATTGTTCCAGACTTCTCCTTTTTCTCTAAGCCCAAAATATGAATTCATTTTGTTTAGAACTTGAATATCAGGTTTGTGAAGTCCTGCCTAGGTAACAGCTTTCTCTGGATTGTACCTCAAAATCCAGCATTCTGGTTTATCATGAAGGAGTTGCCACCAGGGAGTTGCCATCAGGGTGGCTGATTCTATCAAGGATAGGTGATTTGTGAGAGGTAATTATGTTTAGCCTATTGATATGTTCTCTCATCAAGAGATGTTTTAAGTTAATGAACAGCGTATAAAAGAATATATACAAATATGCAAACCCCATTTCTCAGAAATAAATTTTTCTCCAATGCACTAAAGTGCAGACAGGCGTGAAGTAATAAAACTTAGTTGCATGTGTTTTCCAATGAAAACAGTGTCTCAGGGAAATGTGTGCAATGGCAATAACTCTCAAAATCTAAAAGTAATCATCAACTATAATATTAGGCATAAGAAGTTCAAGTAAAAAAGAGCATATTTGGTGCATTGATGGTGTTATCATGCAACATGACATACCTAAACCAGAAAGAGAATACAGAATCTTGAAATTAAACTCAAGGCTAATCATTACAAGAATAGGGGATGACAAGAAACTGTAGTAGGGAAGAAGTCTTTTCACCTTTCATGTACAGGCACACTGCTATCCATTTGGGGACAGGAACCTTCTAACAACCTTCTAACCTGCATTACAAAACAAACTGTGTCCCATCTCCAAGCTGAGTTATTTTAGTCCCATAAAGAACTTGCTATAAATTATGTCACAGAAAAACAAATTGGAGGGATGACACAAAAATAAAACACACAATACAGAGAAGGGAGAAATTTGTCTTCAGCTGAACTTTGGCAGCCCAACATGCCACATCCTAATAGGCTTTGACAGGCCTCTCCTCAGCAAGGGTGTAATTTCCTTTCCTATTCTCTTAGCCAGGGCTGCAGGCCTTCTTTTCATATGGGTAGCAGGTTTGGTTTGCAGTTTGGAGATGAGGTAGATCACATGCAATGGTCATTGTGGTCTGTACAATGTCTGTGGTCTGAAGCACCAATATTTGATCCAGCCTGGACCAAAAATGCTGTATGTGTTGCACAGAATCACACAATGTTAGGTTGGAAGGGACCAAAATGTGTCATCTGGCCCTACCTCCCTGCTCAAGCAGGGTCATCCTAGAGTACATGGCTCAGGATTGCATCCAGATGGTTCTTGAATATCCCCAGTTAGGGAGAATCCACAACCTCTCTGGGCAATCCGTCCAGTGCTCAGTGACTGCACGGGAAAGAAGCTCTTCCTTGTATTCAGGTGGAACTTCCTGTGCATCAGGTTTTGCTGTTAACACTTGTTTTAATGGTTTTCACCACAGAGCAGAGTCTGAGCCATCCTCTTGGCACTGTCCCTTTGGATACTTATATACATTACTAAGGTCCCTCTCAGTTGTCTCTTCTCAAGGCTGAACAGCCCCAGCTCCCTCAGCCTTTCCTCATCAGGGAGGTGCTCCAGTCCCTGTCCCTTCATTATCTTCATCACACTCTGCTGGACCTGCTCCAGGAGCTCCATGTCCCTCTGGTCCTGAGGAGCCCAGAACTGGACACAGTACTCCAGGTGTGGCCTCACCAGGGCTGAGCAGAGGGACAGGATCACTTCCCTGACCTGCTGGCAATGCTTTTCCTAATGCATCCCAGAATTCTTAGCCACAAGGGCACACTGTGACTCATGGACAGCTTGTTGTCCACCAGGACCCCCAAGTCCTTCTCTACAGAGAAAGTCCTTCTCACACAGCAGGAGTGCAAGTCTGTCAACAGCCTGGCTTGGGCAGCCTTGTAGTCCAGCTCCAAGAGCAGCTGTTTGTGTACAGATTTCACTCACATATTTCTAAGTCACAGAAATATGTGTCATAATTGTGTCCAGGATTGCAAATGGGTGTGGATTCACAGCTAATGCTTTTACTTACATAACTGCGATTACTGAAAGTTAAGGAGATTTTAGATTCACAAGGTTGAATTCAAAAGTGAATGAAGAAAGATGCTGAGAGGTTCATCTGTTCTTTTCATACTGTGTGTAACATCATATTAGACTTCCTATTAATCTGTGTAGGCAAGGACATGGCTTTAACTGAGCAAGCCTGTACTGTCCTTCCTGGCAGGAGCTGTTTCAGTCACCCATTCCCAACTCCTGACTGTGGCCCAAAAGCTTGAGGTAGGTGGCTGTGAAGGAAGATGGAGAGACACACTTGATCCTTTCGATACAGCCATGAGACGGATGCAGTCGCCCCATGAAACCAACCTTCAGACTCACTCCTACATGAATTCACCTTTTCCTTTGCTGCTAGATTTAGGTTACTTATTACAGCTCTGTGTGTGTGACTCTGACCTGTTCTCCAGGACAGGCTGTAGCAGAGGGTCAGAAGAACAGAGTTGAGCAAGGAAGGCTTAGCTTTCTCAGCCTTGCTCTTTAATATGCAAGTAACACTGCTGCAGATGCATCGCAGTGGTCAGCAGGGATAAGTATAGGTCTAAGGCCATTCAAGCTGACAAATCTCTGACTCATCTCTCCTCCATGTTGGGGTGGGACACTTGTCACATGAGCGAGGCCTTTGAAATAAAAAAACTGACACAGGAAAGACAAAAGGGAATTTAACAAAATGTCATAATTAATTCAACAACATTTTAAATCACCAACTGCAATGTTATTCAATTTTGGTGAATTGGAAATTAAATAATTCAATTTTTTTCAGATCTCACAGTGCAATTACTCAATTTAGAGCTCAGAAGTTCAGATCAATCTTCAGAGGGGTGTGTTGCTAATGGACAGGATTTCTCTCAAGCTAAGAACATGCATTATCTCTGCAATGTTCTTTTCGAGCTTACAGCTCTGGAGAATGCAATTTATTCATCTGTCAGATTTTATGCACTTCTTGCCAGGGTATCGTTTATATATTATTTCTCCAATCCAGAAAAGAATATTTTTAGAAAGAGAGAGCAAGCAGAATAAAGCCTTTAAATATAAATCAGCTGATTCAGAGTCCCTTCTCCATTTTCTATCTCCTTCAACCACATTGCTTTGTATTTACCCTTAAGTTAAACCAGTCAGATGAGCTTTTGCTCTCTGTGACAGAATTACAGAAAACTGGATAAGCAGTTTATCCTTTCAATGTGCAAACCAGGCATCTCTTCCAGGCAGATATATGAGCCAGCCCCTAGAGCCAGGTGCAGCCCAGGGGTGCTCACACCCAGCAGAAAGCCTGACTCAGGGGAGAAGGTCCTGGTGCATGGCAAAGCACAGAGAAAGGGACCTGTATGGCTCAGTAATTTGGTCCTTCATTCCCTGTGCAAAGTCTGCAGTTAATGAGTTATCTACTGCTGGCAATTCCTCTTCTTGTGCTCTGTCCTGAAGGCTCACACTGTTCTCTGCTCAGCACTCAGGTGCCTGCACATACCTATGCATACACACATTTCCCCTACTAGTAAGTCTAGAGCCAAGATGAGACTGTTAATACAAACTTTTAGAAAGCTAATGTGCAGGATCCTCTCTGTTCAAAGATATGACAGCCTCAAGTTACAGAGGTCTACAAGGAAATGTTTCCTCCTCCTCCACTTCCACCTGACACAGGAAGGCTGCTGCTACCACCACCAGGCTACCTAGTACTTTTAACAAGACCATGTTTCCAATTGCTAACTTTGAACACCATGCTATGTGGCTCCCGTGAGTAACTGTGGAAGGTTTCTTCTGTGATAGTTTGGACACTTAATGAGAAATGTGGCAGGTCTCTGACTGAGAAGCCATTGAGAAATATGGATGTGCATTAATGTGTGCAGAGAGCACAGGAGCTGCAGGACAGGGTGTGGGAGGCTGTTTGTCCCAGACTGGGTGAAGGAGGCAGGTGACAGATGGGTGAGGAGGTGAGGACTGAATCTGGCCAGAGGAGGCGGCCGTGGAGCCAGAGCCAGGGAGGGGATGGTCAGGAAGCTGACACACAGGTCTGTCACCATCAGGGGCTGGCGCAGAGTGTTCCTCACCCCTCTGGCTCTGCAGCACCTGGAGCCCGCAGCGCTGAGCTTATCGCAGCGACACACGCGGGACCGAGCCGGGACCCACCCCGGGAGATAACCCTGTCCTGGCGCTGCCAGATAACCTCAGCCCCTTCCAGTTTCCCTTTCCCTTTGCTTCAACACTTGGCGCTTACCCCTCCAACCTCTGTGCCACGAGCACGTTCCCCTCCCCTGGTGTCACACAGGACACACCGAGCCCTTCCCTCCCCTCCATCCCTCTCCCGTGGGCACAGTTCCTGCTGCTTTCACGCCGCGCACTCCTCCTCCGTATAAAATACACACCTGGACTAGTTCTGCGCTTTCAAAGTGGTTTATTTTCTCTGATGAAGCGTTTAAAGTTCTGTTTATTTTTATTTTTTTTTCCTCTCGGTAGAATCGTACAAACACGATTTTCCTCAGCGGAAGGAAGGAAATAGTTTTCATGCATAAAGGTGAGATGCACAAACTCTTCACATTGTTACAGGAAGAACAGCAAACCTTGTATCGTTTAGCACCAAGAAGAATTTTAATTACAGTGTGATGGAAAAGTACCATGAAAGCTTCTTGTTTCATGGTGAATCGTCTCAGCTGACGTTGTTACTCTGATGTGCTGTTTTCCAAGCAATGAAAACTAAACTTCTCAATAAAAAATTAAAATACACCTGTTTAAAAACTTGACACTTGCTAAAAATTAAGATATTAAATGTTACTTATTTTCTTGCATAGCAAATTTTCTTCAAACTTGGAAACAGATAAGAAAACCTAACCAAAAATAAAACCAAACCCAACAAACAACCACGATCCAAAAATTAACTCTTCCTTTCCTGGTCTACCCTTACCCCAACCTGGTCAAACAGCAGGCAGTAATTACTGAATATGCATGACTACAGCATGAATTTGTACATTCCTCTGAAAATTAAGCATACAATCCTGCTCCTTAGTTTATTACTGCAAAAATGGCACTAAAGAGCTCCAAATTTATTGTCAATAAGTTCCTTCAACTTGACATTCAAAAGCATTTTGGTAAGTGCCAACTCTAAGGACTCAACAAGCGACCCAAAAATTCATACTTCAGGTCTTTCCCTCTCTTGCATCACCGTAAATAAAACACCCAGTTCTGTTGTTCATTTCAAAGATGAAGAACTAGATGTGACAGGCAATGTCAAACACATGCACAGCCATTACCTGGAGGCACAGGTATCTGGCTGGAAATAGCACTCAATAGTGCACTATAAATACTGCAAAAGGACAAATATAATTAAACTTCCTTTCTAACAAGGAAAAGGTACTAACCTTAATATTATATCAAACCAAAGGAAAGACCTGTTGAGTAAGATTTGATTTGATGTAGTTGCTGCTCAAGAACAGAACTTTTGGGTTTGCCCAAGGCATGGCAGATTGCAAGGGGCCAATAAAGACAGGATCACTCTCCTCCCTTGACACCTTTAGCCATTCATATTTTCAGGACCAGGAATAAAGATTCCAAAGATCTGTGGATACTGTAGTGCTATCCATTCTCATTACACCTCTCCAAGTTGTGTGCTCTCTCCTGCCATACCAGTCTGCCAGGACTGTACACATTGCTGCCAGTACATTCCTGGTATGGCTTATGAGAGCACCTCAGCATGTTCAATGAGCCAGAAATTACCACCAGAATAAGTAAAATAGTTTACTTATTAATAGTTTACTTACTGACTGTGCTATCCCTTATAGTCTTACTTAGTCATACACATAAATCTCCCCTCAGTTTTGAGTTGCAGTCTTTTCACATAGCTTGTTTCAGCAGTATTATTTGCTTCAGCTCAAGAAAAAGGGACAGATTACTTACACTGCAAATGACTGCACAAATGTAAACATACATGATCTTTTTGTTTGCAGGGTGTGTGGTGGCTCCTGGGGATCAGCAAGGCAGCTCCTCTGCCATCTTCTGTCACAGACCTCTGTGACACCATTGCAAAATTAAAGCTCAGTCCAACAAGCTATGAAATTATAAGACTCTGGTTACTTCTGTCCAAGACTGAGACCTTGCATGGGGATCTCAAATTAAAGCAAAACCACAAATGTTACAAGTCTTTCAGGGCTATTAAGCTATTCCAAGAGTACTTGAGATTATTTTAAATGACGAGTCAGTTTATGCCCAAACCACTGTTAAGATATACATATTTCATAATTAGGACTATCAATATACTAAAAGGCAACACATTTACCCCAGTTGTCAGGCCAACTTTAGTATTTAGTTATCAGTTATCTCAACTGCCTTTATTTTTTTGGTGTCTGTTTGACAGACAATGTAGAGCTAATAAAATCGATAAGAGATTCTGCTAATTTTATTCTCCTGCTTTCAAAGCTCAAAATGAAACTTAAGACTGTTCAGACATTACAAGTTGCCCTGAAATTAAGGTCTTGTCTTCACTCTAAGTTACTCAATTCACCATTTAAGAAAGCCTAATACATATGATTAGCCATACAGCACCACAGTTGTGCACTGGTAGCTCACACACGTAACACAGGACCCTTTTGCACAGGAACTGATCATTTATACAAATGACAGGACAGACAGACATGATTATCAGACAAGGAGTGCAAAATTG
Source organism: Acanthisitta chloris (assembly GCF_000695815.1). NCBI lineage: Eukaryota > Metazoa > Chordata > Aves > Passeriformes > Acanthisittidae > Acanthisitta > Acanthisitta chloris. Next base: position 44,467 of record NW_008655059.1, read on the forward strand.
CATGCAACTAGTTGCTTTCAACTTATATGCATTATCTTCCATGTCAACATTGCTTTTCCAAAGTGGCTCAGTGTGGGCAGCTCACACCTGCACTTTGTATACATTGAGCTTAATACAATCTTCTGCATTTTCACATTCATCACATCTTTAAACTAACAATTACTGACACTGAAATTCCAAGTGGACAATCCAAACTACAAGCATTCTTTACATACACATTCTTCAAGTTACACAGAGCCTACAAGCTATTCCAACTCTTAAATATTCATTCCACTCTTCCTGCTTCCAGGAAAAGGCTGCATAAGGTACATTTTTATTGGATTATTCACAGCAATAAAATCATAGTGTGCATACATCAGCAGATCACTCTCCTGCTGCAGTTGAGTAGCACCTGTTTTCATATTAGTTTTACTCAAATCTCCCACTTGGCTGAGCTCTGGCAGCATCTCAGTGTGTCTCTCCAGGCTTGGACATACTGTAGGTGCCACCTTTGTATAATTTTATGGATAAAGCTTGCCACAATTAGAAGATAAGCTCTAATCACAGAGAAGAATGTCCTAGAACACACTCATGCAGCTCACACATGGGGTGTGGCAGTGCTGAAGGGACACACTTCTGCCTGCTGTGACAATGGGAGTATCTGGTCACCTCTCCTTGGGCAGAGAAACATGACACAATGCAAGATGAGCAGCAAATGTCTCTGCCTTTGCAGGTGACATACAGAACTAAACAATCAGCTTGTGGAGATGACAGATCCAGTTATAAGTACAGATTCCTGTGCTCCTAATACACATTTAATGCTGCAGAATTGCCACAATTACTTTCTCTCCCTACAGTTTTATCTGGAAATTGGAATTAACCAAATCTGTGAACAGAATTATCTGCATAGATTTTTTTTTTTTCAGACTCCTGAAGCTTCACCCTTATAACAGGTAAGTGCCAGTGAACAACACTGGTATGTCACAGTCAAAACAAAGAACTTTAATTTCACTAAGAGGTTGTAAGAAACTGATCATATGAAACACTTTCCCCCCAGCACTGCAGAAGGCTTGGAATGCACAAGTATTAGCAGGCTCAAAGTTACTGCAATGACAACAGGATAAAGTGAGGAGATGTTGAACTGTTTGATGGGCACTAATCTTGTGAACTTCCCTGGCTTATACACAAAACCTGTCCTGCTCAACATACTCCATTCCAAAGCAAGTTGAGAAGTTTGAAAAAGACCAAGTGAACCATATTTTTGAGCACTATCACTGTGAAATGTTCACGTATTTCTGGTGTTTTAAACAAGTTCCAGCATTGCCTTACCAAGTGCACCACTTTAATACTACTCAGGAACACTTTAAGGCCTCTGTCCACTAAAAGGCATCACATCCAAAATGTACATCATCAAAGTCCAGTCTCAGTTTTCACTGACATGTGTCCACACCCACCTTTTCTACATTTGCTATCCCAGGATACCATTTTTGCACATGCTCTGAAATAACTCAACAATGTAAAATGCATTAGTATTGATCTCCTACATCTCCCTGGAATTCTCAAACAGCTCTTCTTCTACCCTTCTCATCACAGAAGTCCATCCTTGACTTCATGTAAAAACTGTGTTGTTCTATGCCACAATACAGGGGTTGGTTCAAGTTACCAAAACAGCAACCTCATTTCCATCTTCTATTAGAATTTGCCCTTGGCTATTTTTCCCACTTCCCAATAGGTTACTAATACAGGCTGAGGACCTACTCATTCCCTTCTGTTGAACCTGCTCTGCTGTTGTAAGCATTCACCACCAGAGTATGTGTCTGAGCCCTCACACATCAGACAGTTCTGTGTACAGGTGGAGGGGAGGGGTGGAAGGAGTCCTGACTTCCAGCTGCTGCTCCAGTGAAATTCTACTTGTGTTTGGCAGTCACTGAGGAAGTACCACAATTCCTTGCTCCCCTTCTTGAAAGGGAAGCTGAGCAGACAATGAAAATCTGTGATCAAAATGTGAAGCAGAAGGAAGCACATTCAACACAGTAAAGTGGTGGCAAATCCTCAGAAAGATCATAGAATTTTAGAGGTTGGAATGGACCTTAGAGATCACCCAGTCCCAACCCCCTGCCCTGGGCACAGACACCTCCCACCAGATCAGGTTGCTCAAGGTTTTATCCAACCTGGCTTTGAACACTGCCAGGGTTGGGGCAGCCACAGCCTCCCTGGGCAACCTGTGCCAGTGTCTCACCACCCTCACAGGAAAAAAACTTGCTAATATCTAACCTAAATTTCCCCTCCTTCAATGTGAATCCATTATCCGCTGTCCTATCACTGCAGTTCCTAACACAGAGCTCCTCTCCAGCTTCCCTGGAGCCCCTTCAGATACTGGAAGGTTGCTATGAGGTCTCCACACAACCTTCTCTTCAAGAGAAGATGCAGGATTTAAACTTGGATGCCTGGCACTAGAGTTTCCTACTGGTCACACCTAGTCAGTTCCTTGTGCTTGGAGCTGTGTATCTGTTGCCCTCACCCACTGCACAGTCACTGAACTTAATCTGGGATTTTGCATTGCACCACTACAGAGAGAACCCTAAAAGTTAACAGTGGCAAATGCCCAGCAGTGTGGTGTCTACACCCTTTAATGCTGCACTTTAGTTAACAGACTTTGAGTGGCTTAGAAACATTAATTTAAGAAGCCATTAATATTTTCAATCTTAAACTCTGTTTAAATGCTTCAGTTCAAATAAGCTGATTTAATTATGACATTCTGCTGGGCCTTTGGCCCGACACACTTTGTTCCTTTGAACTGCAATTCAGATTTCACCCACTGTTACCATTATAGTCCACCCACAGCACATACTGTAATTATGTTCTCTGAACACTAAACAGAAATGTTTCAAATAAAAGCCTTTCAGCAGAATCTACATAGGCTTCTTTTGAAATTAGAAGGTATGAAAGGTGCCTGCCTTTCTGATCTCTTCTGCCTTTAAAACAGCCCAGAGGTGCATGGCATTAGCAACAATATTAAAAACTGACTTGAAAACAAAGCATTTCAGAGCTGGATTTGAGTATCACATTAGGTACCAGCTCAAGCGAAGGCCCCAAGTGTCACTGTGGATGGCCATACCAGTTCAATGGTCACATACTGAAAATACAAAGGTGCAGAAGATAGTGAATTTTCACTTTACAGCAGACCTACAGCAGTGGAGTGGAAGAGGAAAGGTAAACTGAAATTCTGCTGACCTTGTTTTAAAACAAGAGCTAGATAATACTAATAAATGAAGTTACAAAGGTGTGCAATGCTTTCTCCATACGCCTGGTCAGACTGTGTAACACATTATCAGTAAGGGCTGCTCACATCCAAGCACATATATGATATTCTGGAAAAGCTCAAGCATTTTTTATGGCTAATCGTAATGGCTGAAGCAGATTTGGATAGCTTCATTTTTGGCAAAAGACAGTCAAGCCAGTGAGATGAGATTTACACCAACCCCTAATGCCTGGGAGTGGAGAGCACTCTGATGTTGGGGATGAATAATTTTCCAGGTGCTCTGTTGGCATTTTATTCCTCTGCTGAGAGCACCAACCACTCCTCCCAACACCAAGGACAAAATCCGTCTCTTAATGTTGCTAACTGTCATGTATTACTTCGAGGAGCCCCCTCAGAACAGCAGAAGGCCTTGCTGATTTGTCTCTTTATGCTGTCAGAACTGACACTATTTACTACTCTAACAACCACACTTACTTCCTAACCTTTCAAAACATAATCTTTTGGTGTGCATAGAACAAAGGAAATGACCAGGCAAAGTATTTTCTCAAGAGCAATGCTGTAAAGCTGCACTAGGCACGACTCAGTCTGCCCACAGCCATGCCCTAAATTCACAATTTCCTATTTGATAATTAAAATTCTGTCTTGTGCGAGTATTTCTACCTTTATATTACTAAGTTTTCATACACTCAAGGAGCAACAGAGGTGGATCTACCGAACAGGTGTGAGATGCCACATGGGAAGTCCCCTGAAGCTTCCCTGGAAGTGACTGGGAGCACTGCTGCAGCAGTGCTAGAGCCTAACTAGTCCAGCTGGAGAGCAGAAAATCACAATTAACACGTCGATAAAAACCATGCACAGACTGACAGATGTTAACATTATCAGTAAGCAAAAAACCCAAAAATTAAAATGAAACAAATTAAGAACTCCAAAACATTAAATTCAGATTGTTTATTGTAAACAGAATAACTCTAGCACTCTGTCATACTGGCTGTGTCACATGCACCCAATCCCACATCAACTGCTTAAAATAGCACTTGCAAAAATTACAGTTATGTAATAATAATTTATGGTTTCTTACATAAACTAATTAACAAGCACTAAAATTGAATTACAGTGTATTCTAGGTAGTTCTTTATTGCTTGTAGACACTGCAGCTTTGGATCCATTAAAATGAACCCATTAGTATGCCTGAGTTTATCAAAATTTACTGCTATATCAAACTCAGTAACTGTAAAATGCTGGAGAACACTTAAAAGCAATTAAGAGTTATTGGAAAACTATTTGGCTTTCCACATCCAGTCACAGAACTTTGAAGTCCTATACTTTTTCCTCTGGAAAACATAACTTGTGAGCTTGTGTTAAACAGACTGCTATTCCAATCTACTCATATCATTTGTTAGAGTTGATAGTACTTCCATGAATATATCTCTCTATTTTTACACGATAGAAGCCATTTCCTTTTATTCAAGAGTGGTATGTTTAAATACTAAATCCCAAAATATATATTTTTAAAATACGTTGTCAAAACTTTTAATATATATAAAATACAAATACTTTTACTGAAGGAAAACTATAAACAAAAGCAAAATTCAAGAGGGTAAAACACCCATTTTATGTGAAGGGTCCATGAAAGCTTCTCTGAACAGACACATCTTTACTGAGTTTGCTTAGACTGTTTAACTCTTTTTCTCCTCAGGCTAAAGAAAATGCTATTGGCCTTCCTTGGCAACAGGTTACATCACAAACTATCATCCAATTCATGAAAACAATGTGAAGCATGTACTGTCAACCTGTACAACAACTTTTAAATGCACCATATTTAATCTGTTAGAAGAGGCTCTCAGATAAACACAACTAAAGGCCCTTACTGTGGCAAGCATTCATTTCATTTGGCTTCAGAGCCAGTCTAAGAATGAGCACTGATCAATCACAGCCCTATGGACTACACCAGGACCCTGATGTATGGCAAACATGAGCACATTAGTTTCAAATCCTTTTGATAAGAGGCAAGTCCTCAGTAACAGCCCTGATGAGCAGATTTTACATCTTCAGAGCTTTGCATACTCTACCCTGTCTGAATCATCTCTTTGATGTATTACAAAGGTAATACATGTATTACAAAGATAGCTCCTTACCTTTTTCTATCTGGGGCTGTCCCAAGCACCAAACCACTCTGCAGAAGTCAGTAAACCTGGTGAAGACTAGACACCATATACTGTTTTTATCATTTTACTACATTATGGAATATATATATATATATATATACACACACACACACACAGAGTATTTCAGCATAACTCTTGATCCTTCTCAGATTTGCTCAGCCTTCTCACAGGAAGCAGGAACAAGCCCTTTGTGATGTAACCTGGAGCACACACTGTGCTGCAGCAGCACTGCCAACCCAGCACTGCCCTGCCCCAAATCCTGAAGGACAAGAAGGACCCACACATGTATCAGAATGATGATGTATCTGATTCATTACAGGGCCTGTATTGGATATTCACCTGTTCCTGAGTGAAGAACGAGTGTGTGTGTAAAGTTCTTTGCATTAGTGAGTGCTTTGCTGGACTGAGACCTAACATAACAAATGAGGCAAAACAGACTGAGTTCTCCATTAGTACATGTGCAACTGAAAACAAAAGATGACACTGAATAAAGTATTTGATATACCAAATGGTAACAATTCACAGTAACACTGAAAAACTGAACAGGATGTTGAAGATGTCAAGAGACTGGGACAATATTTTTGATAACAAAAATGAGATGCACCATTAAAGTGTTTCCAGCATTTTACTAGTTTTAATATAAAATGTCCCCCAAATTTGTATAGAAAGATTAAAATCATGCCCTTATCTTCAGCTATTCTCATTAAGACAATTCTCTCACTTACTACTGTGTTGTCACATTTCTTTTTTATTCCCCCCCCACTGGTCTTCATAAAACTTAAATAGAAAATATGTTGGTTGCATTAAGGATCAATTAAAAAAGTATCATTCAACTCATCACTTCAAAAAAATGTGAAAGTCTCTATTTTTAAGAAAAATTGTTGACCCCATCCCAAAAATGGACTTCCTTTTGTGACCCCCTCCAGCCCCCAGTAATAACTACTGGGATACTAAATGGTGTTTTTCAGGAGTAATGAGCTCATTTCAAGCAGTTTTGTTTGCTCTGGAGGGTTATTCCATCAGAATGAAAATTTGAAGGGATATGCTATTTTAAAAATATACTGCATCTACAAGTTCTGTATTGTTATTATTGTTTCAGTTGATTTTGGTTTTCAACAGGTTGTCTGTAATATAAATGACACATGACCACAACTGATTTTTATATACTCTCTATCCCTAACACACAGCTAATGTCGAATGAACCGAGGAGCAGCTCAGGACTTTCATAATGAACAGAACCATTTATCCTAATGATCTTTAATAATTCTGTTCATCATGAAGTCCCCCGAAACCATGCCATCATCTGCATTTCTTCATCCATTGGGGTTCTTCACAGTTTTGCAGCCATGAAATTGATATGTGGTTTCACCAGTGGGAAGAACGGGAGACGGCGCTTAAACTCTGTCATGTTCTCAATCACACTTGGCTGCAAAGAAGTGTATGCAAGAGAAAGTCTGCTCAATACCTTCAGTCAGAACAGAGAGAAATCCCTTGCTTTGCATTTTAACTGCTGCTACAGCTACACAGAAACACACCTTTCTTGATTTTTGCTACAGTATCAGTGATTCACACTTTGTTACTACAGGATCCCCCCAAATATAGTGTTATTTCTTGTGAAAGAAATGGCTTCATGTTTACACTACGTAATTTAAAACAACAGCCATAACTGCATTACTAACAATGGCAGAGGTTCTCTCTTCATTTATGACCTCTGCTTCAGAACCCCCCACCTGCCCTTTACATGTCACAGGTAAGATCAAAACCACAATAGCTATTCAATGCACAATTATTTTCAGATGCAGTGACAAAGTGACTTCTTAGTATTTCTGTCATAATGGCTGATATATCCACACACAATTCATACAGAAATTCCCACCCATGGCAATTGTGTCACTGGGAAGGGCTGATGAAGGACACAGACCTACTGCACTGCCTAAAGTTAATCATCTATCGGACAAACACTACCATCCTTCTAGAAAATTCACTGAAGGTCCAGTAAGGGCTCAGTGCTGTAAGACTTGTATGAATAAATTGATCAAATTGTTTCTTCCACAGGTCACACATTGACAGGAATGTGCATTAATATTTCAGTCTTTAAGATAATGAGCAAATAGTTGGGTTTATTGTCGCTTTTAAGTTAGGGGATTGTTCGGGTGATTTTAAACAAAGACGATAAATTTGCTGATGCATCTGCATCTTTCTCTTGAGAGTTGATACATCTGGTCATATACATTGAGTATTTTCAGACAATAATTGTCTCTATTTACTCCATAGTGCAGATACTCAGTACAGTTTAGTAATGCTATTAGCTTTCACTTCAGTGGACTAGAAGGAACAAAGGTAACCGGACAGACTGTTGACAAGTCAGGAAAAATCCCTGTTGTTAGTGAGGACAACAGTGATGTAGGGAAGAGCTGAAACATCAGCCCCACAACAGTATGAATTTCAAGTTTGTTTTCCCTATAGACTTGTATTTAATGGTAGTAAACCTCCAGGTTAAGAATACAGCCTGGAAATTTTGTGTGTGTGGTTTCTTTTTACCTGTGGTAGTGGTGGTGCAGGTGCCAGGTTCACATCATTTTGGCATGGAAATTCTCCAACAACAGGGCCTATTTAACATCATCAGAATTAATTCAGGACTATAATTTAATCAGTATCTTTTACATAATAAACTGTTTTCTCTTATAAGACACGTATCTGTAGAAAGCACAGGGTTTTTAATTTCAAAGTATAGCTAAATAAGATTTTCTAAACATTTTGCATTTATACTCCTTGGCTGTCTTTAGAAAGACCAACATTAACCCATGATTCGACTTGAGAACATGAGTTGAGGCAGTGGCTTTTCATTTTACTTACACAGAAAGAGAACATAGAAATAAAAATTACTACTCTGCTGATAAATGAATCCTTACACTGTTTCTCAGTACAAATTATAAGAACAGTAGCAAATGCCAGTGGTACACACAAGAGCAATGTAGTAACACCTTTTGCTAAGGACATGCCTATGGAGGCTTAGAGGTTACTCCAGGTACCAAAATTGTGGATAGCAACCCCAAGTCCTCCCTGCCTGTCTCCATGCATGTCTCACTCCAATTCCTCCAAAACTTCTTCCTGCATTTCCAGTCTCAGTTTCTTTAATGGCAGAGAAGAGGCCAAATGCCAAATTAAGTGGTTTAGGACTGGGGGCCTATGTGGAGAAAATAACTTGCTACGATCTCTGTAAGAGTAATTGCTTGTTAGGTTATCCCCCATGCTCACCACTGTCTTGGGAAGACACCATTCCAAGCAAATAATAAACCATTCTGGCAATATAGTTACTACACTTCAAGAAGTTTTCTCCAGATAGGAAAAGTTTCAGAGCTATTTCTATTTAGCAATTACTAGTCATGAAAACTGGAAAGACACTTCGAAGAAAGTCTTCCTTACTCAGCTTCAAAGTTATTATTTCTACAATACCGTAAAAATCAATCCTTCTGAGGCTGGAAGGAGTTTCATGACTTTCATGGAGCTCTCTGCTTCTCTCTGTACTATAGACAAGCCTTTAATATTTTTGATTTTGCAACCAGATGCATGTAGGAATTTAAGTCCAGTATAAACTGGTGAAAACTCTACACGAAACAAGTTTTTTCTCTCCGTTTATTCATGTTAACCAGAAACACTCTTAACCTTTTCCTTCTTAAATTCTAAAATGGAACAATACAATTTACAATGTACAGCTCATCTATATTATTTCAAAATAACACTTCAATAAACATTGACCTTCTGAAGTTTAAATAGCGCTTGACATTCCCAGAGGTTTTGGCTTTTGTTTATTTGCAGGTTTGTTTTCTCCTTTGCGGGTGCTTGAAGAATATTGTGGACATTCATTGCTTGTCAGGGAAAAACATCCACATTGGGTTGATAACTGTAAATACTGATTTAGGGTTGGGTTTTTTCCTGTAGGAATATTACAGAGTTTTGTGTTTGTTTTGAAATAGCCTGTTGCAAACAGAAATGCTGGTTTAGGATATATTGGTTTAATATCAATATACTTGACACTACAAGTATAGAAGTTAAAGAAAGGCTGAAGAACTTGGTCACCAACATTAACCAGAAAATTTGAAGCACCCAATGTCAAGAAAACGTATAAAAAGAAATACTTGTGCCTCTGAAATAATTTCCAAAACTGATTTATCTTATAGTGCATTTGTATCATAGAACACAGCTATCTCTAACTACGATTTGCCCAAACAGGAATTGATTAATCACTTTATTCAGCACAATACTTACAGGAATCCATTTCCCTTGCAAGGACATGTACTGACACCTTGTGTCTTCTGGGAGCATCTATTGCCAACAGCACCTACAGTAAAAAACATCAAACCCTTCAGGTGTGGGAAGTATCCCTGAGACATTATAAAACAATAAAAAGAATGAGAGCATTTAAATTTAATTCAAGCTTTAAAATGAGGGATGAATTTTGGGATGCCCCTTCAAATATTATTAAAAGTCATCCACACAGTACTCTGAATTATTTTACAATCAAGTTAAGACATTCATGCATTGCTTGGAACTCGGAAAAACTAACAGAAATTCAGTCATTAACTATCACACTACCAGGAATACAACCTAAAATCTCTGCAGAATTCTCAATCCTTCTGGAAGCACATCACCCTGAACACAAGTATTAATTTAGCTGGACTAGCTCACCAATCTTGCCACTTATTTCTGCTCTGGAATGCTGGATTATCATGTATTAAGCAAAACAGCACAGATTCTGACAAAACCAGAATGTACATACTCATTCAAGTTTATTAAACAACAGGTATAGAAATTCCATCTACTAACTGTATTTGCTGCATATCTTCACCCATACTATTAAACCAAATAAAACCAACCAACCCACCCAAGGATGTTGGTATTCACTGAGCCATGTAATAAAGACTAAATCTCACAGACACAAAGACACTATCAGACACTAAACCTCAGACAGCAATGCAAACATTACCTTGGACAGAAAAGGGTAATGCAGAGTGCAAAAGAAAAAAACATTTTGAAAGACATCAGCCCCTTCCACCTAAGGGAGGGAGGGAAGAACACAGACACAAACCCAAGTACTGCACCACAGGCAGAAATTTCTCCATCCAATAATAAATTCCAGAGACATTAAGTCGAACTTACTTTCCAAAGTCTCCCCTGAGCTACTAGCTGGTCTGTAAGTAATAAAACACTCTGAACACTTTGCAATATCATGAAATACCATTGCCTGTGATAGATCACAGAACAGAAAGAATGATGCCCAATTTCTTTAACAATGGGGGAGGACCACATGGACATGACAGGGACAGATGCCCCCCTAGGATTTCAACTGCTTATATTAGATACCCATCTAGCAACTTCATGCTGAGTTGCAATGTGCAGTTACTGCATCATTATGCTGCTCCTTTGCTCCACCTAACTATTAGAGGAAGGAAAAAACCCACTGATTTACAGTGAACAAAGCTTTAAAAATACCCACTTCATTCACAATTCATGCACATGAAATAAGGTGAATCATTTACTGGCTGAAGAGAAAAGAACAAATGTGCAGTTTTGGCCAAGCTTGGTCATAGAGCAGCAGTTTTTATAGTCACAAAGAAAGGGTAAATGAAAAAGGGAAGAATAAGAGTTGGCAAGAAAAAAAGAAAGACCACAACAAAACCCAATCCTCCTCCACGATTTTTACAGTTCCATTAAACTAACTTATATTCAGGATATAAAGTTATTAATAATTAATAATGCATCGATTCTATGAGCTACCTAGAATGTGTCAGTATATGCTTTCTTAGCTTGTACAAATAGGATTCAGTTGTATCTACATCTTTTTCAAAGTAACATTTTAACCACATGACTAACTTACCTTGTAGAACTGTATAATATCATCCTTGGTCAGGGTCTTTAGATAAGCCACTTCAATGTTATCTGCACAACAATAGCAAAAATTAGGGTAAGTCAGCAGATCACATCTGGTTATTAGCACACTACTTATTCAGAGTGTATTTCTTTCAAATTCAGATGCTGCAATTGACTGCAAATTACATGCTTCTCATTATTATCTTTCAAGTTAATACTTGTTTCACTACAAGTGTCACTGGAAGCTTGGCAGAAAATCATCCTTCAGTAAGTCTGTTTGATTGGACTTACGAAAAATGCATGTTTGAAGAATGCTGATTGCACTGTATGATATTCAGCAGCTAAAACAGATATGCCTACTTTTGTGTATTATCTTCAACTCAATGTTACATATTTCTAATGCTGACTGATTATAGATGGCTTTTAGTCCCAGTTAGGAAACAAGATGGTAGGATGCTCTTTGGCAGGATGCAAGGAATGGTGCCTATATCATACCTTTAAGGCATCTGGGAACAAGGTGTCTCATTTGCTACATGGCTTCATATAAATTAAATTGTCATGAACTAATCATAAGAAAACAGTAGAAGTAGTAATAAAAATGTGGAGAGAGGAAGGAGGAGAGGGAGAGGAAGGAGGAGAGGGAGAGGAAGGGAATCGTTCCACTTCTTAAGGCTGGAATATGAGTTTCCTATTTTGACAATTCCAGTCAGATTATACTCATTAATGAAATAAAATTACTAGTGGGCAGAAGGGAAGTAAACATAAAAGTCAAGGGAAATTGTAAATTGAGTAAGATTTAGATATGAAAGATATGGCTACGGTTAACAAAGAAATTCCAGAGAGATAATATTGATCCAAGTATGGTAAAACCAGAAACATTTAAGGCAGAAAAAGAATTTAACTATTTCATCAGACAAATAAAAAATACTTGAAGGGGTAAGTTTCCACGCCATTCCGTATGCTCAGGCATGAAACCTTGTCAGTGGCTCTCATTCTCTCCAGACCAAGATAGATGACTAATTCTTCATCATTAAAACAGTTCAGTGAGTCATTGTCAACCAAAAAGCCTGTATTTGCTATTGTGGAAAGCCAATAAGGTGCATGTAAAGCAGAAGAGAAGTCACAGAATACAGAGTGAGTTTTCTGGAGGAAGCATATTATGCATGAAGACAGAAAATTACAGCTGTCAATGAGAGTTTAGATACAAAAATGTGAGAAAAAGTTTATCTGTGCCTAAACTGATTATTTCTTTTACTATTAGAAGCTGTATTACTAATATACCTCAGTATTTTGGATTAAGAATCTACAAACAGTGCTGATAAAGGAAAAATACAACTTCAATATTATGTAAGATCACACTGTAAATACTTGTCAGTCCATTTTCAGTAATAACACTACAAGTTGGATCTCATTTGGTGTTCTACAAGCTTAGATGCTTCAAAGTTTCATGGATGAAAAAATCAAAAACCATTAATGTTTCTTCCAATCTAGTCTAAGCTGAGGTAGGTTGTATGTTAGTTAAGATACCTGCTGTTGCCTCTGCCATCACTCCCTCAAAAGAACTGCACAATGGGAGAAGGAATAGGGTTCCTCAAATGTGTGTACTGTCAGGAATATCAAACTGTACTGGAATGCAGCTCAGTCAAGAAGATATTAAATTATTTGTAGGCTATGTAAAAGTTTAAGTTGTTTCCAAATGAATATGACACTCAGCAGTCACAAGTGTAGCCAAACCACAGCATTCAGTTTTAAAGGCATTATAATTTGTCTTACCTCTGTCAAAGTTATACTGCTGGGAAATGATTTCTCCCCAGTACTTAGCACATTCTGCTGACAGCTTCTTTGGTTTGTCTAGACGACGAATTGCTAAAGCTTGGATGTGTTTCTGGAAGGCCTCTTCCGTCATGTCTTCTATGCATTTCTCCATAGTTTTTAAGAATGCTTCAACTCTGCTTTCTAAATAGTGTGGTGGCTTTTCAGACTGGATGATAAATCGCAGTCCCTGTATGCCATTCGCCCTCCGTGGGCCACTGAACACGATGTATCCTTGGCAAAACAACAACAGCCACAAATTAAAACCTTGTTGCAGCAATGAGTTCTGCCAAACTTGCCATGCTCGACAAGAAAAGGATGCTATGCTAACTCCATTCTGTATTATAAACAAAATAATACAGGTTTTCCAAATACGCCACTGTATTTTTTTAAAGCATCTTTATTTCACTGAGGTAAATACCAGTTCAGAGGAGATGAGGCAGACCAAGACAAAACAAAAGCAATTCCATCACCAGGATTAGGTTTCTGGAAATTAAGCTGTACTCTAGGGTTTCATTAGACTCAATATTAGGAACTTACTATTTTTTCATAACATCTAATCTGAATTCTCTGTGCTGCAATGTAAGACTGTTACTTTTCATCTTATTAGATAAAAATAAAGCATTATTCCCTTTTTGTTGCAGCATTTGCTAATCTGAACAACTAATCCTTTCTTCAGTCTTCTCCCCCTCCTTTAATAACAAATCAGTCTCATTTCAGTCTTTTAATGGTGTTTTATAGCTTTCTCCCAGTGCCCTGATGCTCATGTCAGAACTGGATACAGCATTTCAAAGTCCTTATCTGAACAATTCAGGAGTATTACTGAGTGCATCTTGAAAGCTTCCATTTATACATCCCAGCATTTTGCACAGCAGCATGACACTGCTGATTTATGTTCTACTGCTGATCCACTGTGCCTTGCAGAGTTTTCTACAAAACTGCCACCTAGCCAGTTGCTTCCTAGCTTGTATCTGTGCCATGGGTTGTTCCTGCCAAACTGCTCCTAACAAACTGCATCTTATCTTCATTCAAGTCATGTTTCCAAAATGTCAAACTAATTTTAAATTCTAATTCTGTCTTCCCACACACTTGCAGCCTCTCCCAACTCAGTATTATCTGAAGATTTAGTAAGTATACTCTTCTATCACCCAGAGTTTTGATGAAAATGCCAAGTAACATTGGATCACAATAGAGCTCTGTAGGACACCACTTTTCAAATGAACTGTTCTCTGTGCTCCAGTCCTGACTTTCCAAAGTCCTGCATCCAAATGTGTGGCACTTCCACCTAGGCACTCCACTAAGTGTCTCTCAGTCACCTACCATTAATTTATAACTAGTTTGATAACTTATTTCATAGTTTCCAGGAATTAAAATTAAACTGACTGACCTGTCACTTCCCCACTTTTCTCTTCCCTTTTTTTAAGGAACCATGTTTATTTTTCCAACACCTCATCTATTATCCACAAATTTCCCATGATAAGACTTCTAATTCCAGGACTTCAAAATTTTATTCTTTGTAATAGAATGCAGAGTTCATCACACCTGAACTCTTTAGAAGCTTTGAATTTACCTGACTAATCTGTTATTTTCCTGTTCAAAGCCTTAGACTTTGATGACTGGTATTTATTTTGGAAATCATCTGGTCACAGTTGACATTTTAAGTGACATTTTCCCACCATTGCCAACTTTTCTGTTCCACTTCCTCACAGTGCTAAAGCACTTCTTGAAAGAGTTCTTGTTACTACTACTACTGCTAGCTCCTGAACTTCTTTCTCCCTAAGAATTCTCAGAGATCTTATGAACAGTTCAATGAAGTTTACTCAGTTTTTCTGGTATTTCTACTGTCTTCCCTCCCAGGTCTTGTGCATGCTATCATTTGGCAGCTATGTGGTGCTGGACACACATAGTTCTTCCTCCCTGTTTCCTCCCTCTCCTCTTTAGAGGTTACTTCAAACTTCTGTACAAAACCTGCCACCAGCACTGTTAAATAACCTGGGTTCTGTCCTATTTTCAGCAGATATATAGACAGACAGGATTGCTATGATGAATATTGTATGGCTGATTCTGCAAGTTGCTCACAAAAAGTCTAATCTTGCCTGACATCTCTGGCAGTTCACAGTCATCATACTGAGACATTCACCTGCTTTTCACCTTTGGAAAAGCTGTGTTCCTCCTCACCAGTATTTCAATCCTGTGAGCTGTCATGCAGAGTCTCTGTCTCTCCTGGTTGGGAATAACCTTACCAGTTCACAGTCTTACTGGTTCAGATTACAATAATTTCGACTTATCAATGAACAGCTGTGTCCTTTAATAGCCTGAAATGTATTTAGGTCTTCACCAACATGGAAGTTTGCCACTACCTATACAGCAGCATTCCTAAGATAGGGCTTAGAGTTTAACACATGGACTTGATGATTTTAGAGGTCTTTTCCAACCTGAACAAGTCTTAGGAGTCTAGGAATTATTAAGTGCACCTGGAAGTAGGATCATGAGAAAGATCAAACTACTATTGATTCTTGAAGACTTAGAAATTTAGGAAACTGATCCAATCTCCTTTTGGTAAAAATTCTAATACAAACTTTTCTGTACAGTGATGGAATTTTTCTTTAGTCAGAGCTGGTTTCACATATTTCAGACCAATCTTAAAAATTATGCATGCCTGTTCTCATTTTAGACTGTGCACAGTAACATTTCTTTGAGTCATCAGCAGCTAAGATGATTTACATTTACCAAGTGCCCTTTAAAAGGCAAATTTACTAAGCAGGGAAAGAACACCTCATCATGTTTCATGTAAGGCCATGAGTGCATCCATGTGTGCACCCAGACACGGAATCACCATGGGAGAACTCACCTAACTGCTCCTTGGTGCGCAGAGTGTTGAAGCAAGGCTCGGAGATAATCTGACAAAAGAGCTCCAAAAACATGTTCTCAGAAGTGCTCTGCATGTCTGTCTGGTAATATATTTCAATGCCACAATTGTTATGGACTTCATTTCTCTGTTGATATACAAACCAACCTCCTAAAAGACGAAGTTAAAACATTTAAGTTCATAAAAATGTACATTGTTGTTGTCCACAGTTATGAAGATAATGGTCCACGTCTTCTGGAATGGAATTATAATGGATGGTTTAGGACTGTTAAGAGCAGAATTTCCACTAACAACATAGGTTTCATGAAATAAGAAAAGAATATATTATTTTAACACACCAAAATGGCACAGCTTGAGCATATCAGCAAGTAAATTGAAACTGGCTGCTTCTCCTCCAGCAAGTATTTTTGGAGCTAGAGTGAAATTCTGCATTGCCTCTACTGGGTAAGCAGTTTCTAAAGACAATCTATCAGAAACTATTATGAACATTAAAAATAATTCAGCGTTTAATATCAACAGCTTCTTTGGTATATGGTAGTTTCCAGACAGATGATTAGCTATGGGTAATTTGCTTTGGCTGTACAGCTACATGTGTGTCATCACTCACAGCAATATCTTGAACTTCTTCTCTTACATATGAGCTTTAGTTTTCTCAGAACGCAAGTCATTTAGTACAATCCTCCACTAAAGGGTCAGTGAACACTCCAAGAATGGTGTTTATTCAAATGTGTAGACTGTGTGCAGCAGAGAGTGGGACAGGGCTCTTACTTCCATAAATCATAATGAGTGAATTAGAACTGAATTACAGAATCATAGGATCATAGAAGGGTTTAAAGACCGCCTAGTTCCAACCCCCAAGAAGTCCAATTTACATACAAAAAATGAAAATTAAATCAAACTGATTTTCAAGCACCAGAAAGTTCATGTAGTAATATGTAATTTTATTAACAAAACCACAACCTAATTATATTTATGATTTTTAAGTTCAAAATGACTTGAAGTAAGTCTGATTTCCAAACTCACTCCCAGCAACGGAGTAATATACATTTTTAAATTTCACCAGCAAGCAGAATCTCAATTTCACGTGTGTTAAAAATGGTAAATAAACCATTTAACTTACTGTCAGGAAGTTGCACTTCTCTGTATCTCACCAGCTGACTGGGAAGAAGTGGCTTTGTGTGAGCATGCTCAATCAGAGTGTCCTCAACCATCTGCATAATTCCTAATGCTGCCTGGAAAGGAAAACGTAAGAGGATTTTTAATGATCATTAGTTATTCTGTACCTAACAGCAGGATAAGACTTTCCAGTTATTGATGGTGCTGTGAGGGAAAAACCAATCAGGAATAGAAAGCAGAGATACTGTAATCTAATACAAATAGAGTAGAACATAAGTAGATGAAAGTGGGAGCTTGGGGCAGAAGACTTTAGAATCATAGAATCATCAAAGTTGGAGGAGACCTCCAAGATCAAGTCCAACCATTAACCTGTCACTGCTGGAACCCCTAAACTATATCCTCCAATGCCACATCCAGACACCTCTTAAACACCTCCAGGGATGGTGACTCCACCACCTCCCTGGGCAATATTCCAGTGCATAAACATCCTAACAGGGAAAAATCTTACCTAATATCTAATCTGACTCTCCCCTGTCTCAGCTTATGACCATTCCCTCTAGTCCCTCCTTCCTTCATGTTTTCTCTATTGCCTACATGTTTAACTACTTCAACCCCTCCCAAATACTTCTGAAATTAAAGCTCAATGGGCTTTTTTTTCACACCTTCACCAGTTTGATGTGCTCACCTTTCAAAGTTTGAAAATGAGATACCTAAAATGTCATTTTTCAAAGCAAATGACATCTCAGTAAATGAAATTTTAAGAAAACAAATTAATGGTTCATTTCAAACATGCATTCCATTGACATGCTGGTGGTGTTAGGACTCACTGCCCAAATACAGGTCTGAAAACTTAATAAACATACACCTCCCCATCATCTCCCAGTTTGAAAGACTAGAGAAAAATACTATATATTTTTTCAATCAAGTCACCATATTACAATATTTACAACAAGACTGTTCAGACAAATGTTCTGAACAGGATTACTTCACTGTTCATCCACTTGCAGCAAATAAAGAAAAGGAATTGTCATAAAACAAGTATCAGAATTAAATTAAATGGGAATTTTAAGCAGTTAAATAGGTCTAAGATTCACTGAAAATTTTTTCACTATTGAAAGGTTTCGTAAGACTATGTAAATTTTGATTTAACTTCAGTTGGAAAAAATTCCTAGGTCCAAGTTAACATTCCTGAGCTCTGTCAGTGATGATCACATCATGGGTACTGAAGGCCAGAGAAGATGTCCTACCTACATCTATTCAGGGAGGTCTGCAGGCAATTTCTAAGCATCACACAGCTATGTGTGGAACAGGACATCCTTCCCAGCTCTCTAGCTGCAGGACTCTTCAACAGCCACCCATGATGCCAACTAAAGAATACCTTTCTCTGATGTAACTGCACCAACATAGCAATCTAAAAACTCTGGTCATTCAGTGCTATTTCAGAAGGAAGTGATTTTCATATACAAATGTGTAAGAAATAAGGAAGGAAAAAGAGACTATTTTTAAATGTATCCGCATGAAGAATATCTATAAAATTCTGAAATAAGTATTTTAGATACCTTCCTGAAAAAGTTAGTCTACCCATGCTATTAGCTCCTTCATACTTTTGTTTTTCCCCTCCTGGCTAGTTAACTTTTTCCTCCATACATTCAGCAGTCACTAGCAGCATTTATAACATCTGCTGCTAGTAAAGTATTTCAGAGCTGTTCTAACACAGAAATGCTGCAAATAAGTCTCATGAAAAAAGAATGTCAAAATATACAAGAAAAGTGTTACACTTTGTATTGGTACAGATATTAAAATATTTGGTTAACTGAGCATGCAAATACAAATCATTACTATTTTAATGGAAGACAAACCAAACATTTTCTGACCTTTACCCCCCAAACTGAGAGCTGACACTTGTGGGTTTTTACAGCCCACCATTCCTCCTTAGCTTTGTGCAAAGTATTTAATTTGGAAAGATATTGAATTCTTAAATCTTTGCTGGTTAGTCTAAAAGTTTTAAATGGAGAAAAGCAGCATCTACAGCACATCATTCCTTACGCAGCTTGATCACAGTAATGACATGCAACATAGACTTTCAAATATTTAGATCTTAGAGTTGTTCCTTATTAAACTTCTGAGAGCAATATAAGGGCAGCACTTAGCCTAATAAATGTAAAGTGGAAAAAATTACACTCTGATACTCCCATGAAGATTAAAAAAACCATACTGAGTTAAATTATGAAATCACATTTGGCAAAACTGCTTTAAGATCTGAGAAGGTTAAACTAGTCTTCTATTTTTTATGTTGCTTTTAAATAAAACTTGGTTTATTAAAGAAAGAATCACACCAACCTGTTTTGTTATATTGCCATGGAGAAGAGCTTCAATGTGTAACCGTGACAACAGCTGTGCTATAAAGGCCTTGAGCCTGGGAAGGGTCACATCTAGAACAGATATTTAGACAGTTAGATTACTTAGATGCATTTTAAAATTAAGAAGTACCTAAGCCATCATTAGATATGGTGCATTTCTTAGAGGAGGAGAAACTCATCATCATGAAGAAGTGAATGTCTCCTTAAAAATGCAACCCTGGAATGCTTCCAGGTCTAAAGAGCAGCACTCATCATACAGTTTATTACATTTGGAATTCACATACTGTCCTACCCAATTCCAAAAAAAAAAAAAAAAAAAAAGGGGGGAGGGGGAAAAAGCCTTCCTTCCAATCATGCTGAACAAACATTCATTCTCCAGAGAAAACAGTTGCAATCATTCAGGTGGTGTTCTGAGATAAAGCCTTAGTTATTAACTGAACAAGCAGTATGTAGTTTGTAACAGCTGAGAAACACACTGTGCATTTACCATTTGGACTAAAAAACAGACCCTCAATTCAAATATAGTGTTTTGGTAGGATCTTTGCAACAAACAATACAATACAAATATTGCAAAAACATTTTTAAAATATATCCCAGAGTATACACATGCACAACTCATACACATTCTGTGCTAGCCTGGCCTTGCAAAGCAGTTTTCATATACAGTGCAAAGTATTGTTTACAATATAGAATCAATGGAATAAGAAAGGAAGGAAGGTTGAATGGATGTGGTGTTCATGGGTATGTACTCTGGATCAAACCCCTCAAATAAAGACAAAAGACAATTCTTGAAAAGAATGTTTCGGTGTATTCCAAGAAGATATTACAAGACACTCTGCAAACTGTCCCAGTAACAGCCTTTTGTTACAACACAGTAAAATACAGGTAGGGGAAAGTTCTTCAGCTGTTACTACAATCACAGTGTGGTTTGGGTTGGAAGAGACCTTAAAGATCATCTAGTTCCAACCACCCTACTATGGGCAGGGAGACCTTCTACCCTGGCTGCTCAGAGCTCCATCCAGCCTGGCCTTTAGAATCAATTAAATCTCTTCATTTGAAATTTCTTCTTCGCCCACAAATATTGGGGCACCTGCTCTTCTAATAGCCACAATGTTCTTTATTATTATTACTATCTACAGAAATGACAACTTCTATTCTTTATTAGCTGCAGTTCTGTATCATCTATAGAAACATGAGTTAGGATTCCCTGATAATGGAAAATACAACATAAGTTTGCACACGGGGAAGTACAATGCAAATACAAAACGATGGGTATGCAAGATGTCAACTAGAGTCAAATGATTTTACCAATGCTGGTTAAGCATTGGATTCACCCCACCCAGGCTCATACCCACGAAGCTGTTCAAATTTTGCCTCAGCTTCCACTGGCAAAGTTTTGCCATTTGAGGCCTTTTTCCTGAACTACTATACTTTCCTGAAACCTGAAATGCAGCAAGACCAGCAGCAGCTCAGGTCTGGCACTGCAGGAGCTTCATTTTCAACTGAATAGTGAGCAGAGTTCAAATTAGGTACCCTCGTTAGTTTAGTAGCAAGACATTTTCCATAGGAAAAAAATTGAAATAGTGAAGTTTAAAAGCAGCAGAACATTACCATCCAGAGCTTCTTTTAATTCATCTTTGGTCCAAGCAACTTCTGTCATCAGGAGTCGGAGATAATACATGGCATGTTGGTGAGGCTGTTCAGCCCTGAAGTTGTTAAGTGATCTCATGTACTAAACCAAAATAATTAAGTTCCAATTAGAAATTTAGAAACAGAGTTCTAAACAAAAAATTAACATGGTACTCTCAACTTCATGTACCATCAAAAAGAGACATTTCAGATACTGAGAACATTCTCCTGCTTGTTAAAACTGTTAAAAAACTGAGTTAAATGAAACAATTTTGGTTTCTGGGCCTTTGGACTGAGCAGCAACCATTAAGATAGCTGAAAAGAGCATGAAGTAAAACTCTTACAGAAAATTCATGACTGGAAAACCAATTAATGCAGTTACACCTAGTAAGTATTTAGATCAAGTTGCTCTGCCGCAGTTATACCTAGTAAGTATTTAGATCAAGTTGCTCTGCCCAGGAAATACACATCCTGAGGACTGGGCAGGGTGGAGGAATACTGCTAAAAGAAAATGTACTTTTTTTCCAGTTGCTTCCTTCAGTTGACTTGGTTAGACAAAACCAGGAGCATCTGGAAAATTCTTTGCATGGATAAAGAAGGTATGAGAGAATAATTAGTGAGCTTCTCCACAAAAACTCCTTTCTAGTCCAGCTGCACCTTTACAAAACAAGCAAAATCTTTTTCCTCTACCAGAGGAACTGAAATGTGCAAACTAATAGTTTTGGAAAGCTGGGAGCATTTCCAGTTTAGGAAAACAGTAATTAATTTCAGGGCACATGAGTGACAAACAGCAAGCCTGAAGTTGCTGAGGACGTATCCTTCTGTCAGTTCCCAACAGAAGCCAGAAGCTGGTATCTCCCTTATCTGTTCAGTGTAGATACAAGTGGGGAAAAAACTGCAACCTCCCCATCTGATTTGACTTCTAGAAGTCACCACGTATTTAACCAGCTGGTTACTTGGCCCAGGAGCCAAGACACATGGGGAGAAGTAATGTTGCAGATCTTTTCAACACTTTATTTCCCCTTTCATCCATTTCTGCCTTCTTTTATGGCTAGGTCCCACTGAAGCCTTTCCCAACAGCAAACCGAGATATAAAGTTAAGATTTGCCCCCTGACCATCTCCCCACCCAGATTTCATAGTATCACAGTACGTTAAGGGGTTGGAATGGACCTCAGAGATCATCCAGTTCCAACCCCCTGCCCTGGGCAGGGACACCTCCCACCAGAACAGGTTGCACAAGGCTTTATCCAGCCTGGCTTTGAACACTGCCAGGGCTGGGGATATTTCCGTGGATAGCCCTCAGATTTCATCTCAAGTCAATGCATTCAGTTTTAAATGACCCCAAACTGTGCATTTCTCAGGATCTTACCGCTTCCTTGATAATCTCAAATCGTTTTTCATCAATCTCAAAAGTAGCCATTTTCTCAATGATCTTCTTGAGCAAGATATGTTGCTTGTCATTATACCCTTTTACAGAGAGCTACGGAAAAAGTGCATAATTTGCTTTAAATGTGGAAGATAAATGAATAAAACAATTACCAAAGTCTTGTACTTTTCAATACTTACTCTGAATTTGCTGTTATTGAACATTTATTCACTCTCAAATAAAATCCCTTTACCCATCAGATGATAACTAATACAATGCACATTTTCCCAGGAGTTACAAATGCAGAAAATTAAAGTAATTTCATGTTGATGTGTGCAAATTGTACTCAGGATACAGATTCTTAATGATTACAGCATTGAGTCTAGTCAGGAAACTGTACATCTGGACTACTGAAATGACTTTAGGTTACTCACTTCAGTAACGAGGTCTAGACTCACAACCTTTTCAAATATTCTCTCCAATTTACTTTTGACCTCGTTTCATGTTTATCTTGTTAAACCAAAAAAGCATTTTACATAAGTGGAAGTAAGTAGCACTACAGGAAAAAGGGTGCATGTATATTTATAAATGCACAATTTATAACCAGGATGGTGCTGGGCTGAAATACCAAGGCAGTTAAGTCTACAATCAAAATGAGATACTGATCTGATCAGACATATTTTTTGAAAGTATATGAAATAAATTTGGTCACTTAAAAAACAACATAAAACTTTAAAAGTACTATATAATTCCATCAAGCTACAGAAAATTTCTCCAGCAAAAAAAAAAGGCATTAAAAGGCTTTTTTTTTTTTTGGCAGGAATGAACTTCCAAATTTGCTATCTTGGGCCAGGAATTTCACTGGACTTGTGCAGTTTAATTATTAAAACTAAGCTTTAGAAGACAAGCCAACATCCAGGTGAATTCCTGCTTTCCAGGAGGAAGAATCTTTTTCTCCTAGAGTTGCTGAAACATAGCTGAAACATGAATGTGAATAAAAAGTTATCCTGAATGCCTTGTGACTAAGGCTGCTATCCTACAGTAGCACAGGAACCCAAAGTGCTCACTGATCACTGTGGGTGACTGTTTCCAGTGTAGCATCTGTCTCTGCTTCAAGTATCAACATTGTACAGTTACACTGATCTATTATAGATCTTCTCACAACACAGAAAAGATCATTACAAGTTCTCAGATAATACTTAAACTTTTAAGCTGTGACTAAAAATGAAGAAAATTACACTCTTTTTTCTTTTGAAAGGAATTAATCCCAACCACAGAAACAGCAGAAAGCTTTGAAACTGAGAACATAAAATCATGTTTGCAGTAAGTCAAGTAAATGCTACCAGGAAATTAGATTTGTCCTGGATAAAAAGAGAAATTGCAGCACTCCCTCAAACAGAAAACGTAAAGACAATACACAGCATATTCTTTTACTAAGATGCTTTGGAAAATAATACTTCTACAGGAAATTTCCAAACACATTCTGGTATATAATGATGGTTAACAAAAGCTTTTAACAGAGCTTCGAGACAGACTACTAAAATCTCCTATCATATATCTCATAGGAGAAGCTGAGTCAGAAATACCCATTTATCATAATACCAGTATTTGCCAAGTATTGTCAGCACTAAAAAAACAGATTATAAAACAAGCAATAAAAACAAACACTTAGGAAAAGCCATAAATATCCAGCATTGCACTCTAATGAACACATGCACAATCCATTTTCACAGCTCACAACAGCAGAATTAGAGGATTAGAACAAAATCTGTAAAGCTGAAGTTCATTCCACAGAAGGGTTAATCTTTTTATACAGAAACCAGCAATATAGTACTTTCCAGGTTACCATGCAAGCAAGTAAAAATGAGGACCAGAAGGCAACAACTGCACTGCACACATGTTCACGAGACACTGCAGTCTGAACCACGGCACTCGGTGCTGGTTAAAACACAATTTTGCATTGCCTTTAATTCATGAGATATATTCAAGGGGGAAAAAACCACCATTAACCATCTCATTTAGAAATGCAGAAGTCAAATGTTTTCTCCAAGCTCAACAAGTCCCAAGCTGTTTCATTTCCTCCTGCGTTTTTTGTCTTACTTACAAGTATTGCATTCATTCCTGATGCAATGCCATAGCTCAAACCTGAGAGGCGTGCTGCATATGTATACTCTTTTAAATCATCCTTCAATAACCTGATAAACAGGTATGTCATGTTGCAATGGAGAGGATCAGCATAAATGTAGCGACTAACAAAAAGAAAAACAAAAGAAATGCTTTGATACCTCAAGCAGTGACAAAGTAATGGATGAAGAAACATGACTGAAGAGTATGTATATGCAGCCTCATGATCGGTAGTTCTTGAACAGGAAAGCTGAAGTATATACCATTTATTCAATAGCATGAAAAGGGGTTCTTTTACCCCATCAGTCAGAAAGCTTTTAGTAGATATCTGACAAACTTAAATAAATATGTAAGCTTGGATTAGGGTTGCTCTTTTTTTAAAAAAAATGGAGGAAGAAATCTTACAACTAATTCATTTCATGAATGATATAAAAATAAAGAAGAAAATTTGCTTAGTGTGAACTGAAAGACTGTTGAAGACTTTGAACAAAATCCAACTCAAAATTCAAATCAAAGAAAGGATGGTTAATAATCAAGGTCAAAAGGACTAACTGCCTTTGATTTTTAAATAAAAGTCCTTCCATCAAATCAATATAAAAATGTTGATGAGTGGAAGTAGTTTTAAGGCTCTAAGCTTTTCCTTGATTTGGGTACTTACATACATCCCATAGATGGTATTTTGGAGATCATAGTTCAAGCCAGCTAGCTCTGCTGCATATGCATACTCGTTGAGGGAGTCTTTGAGTAGTTCAAGGTACAAATAGGCCATGTTACAATGCAAGGGATCCACGTAAGCAAATGGGCTGGAAGAAAATGTTGAAAGTAAAATATGCAGTTTAAAATTATTTCTCTGTTTCTTCTGGCCTTGTAAGTTTGATCTGAAGGAAACAATATTTTCTGGGATTTTAAGCTGATGGATCCCATTATGAAGGATTCCTATTTCAAAACCAAATATGAACATACCTGGAAACAGTTACTTATGGTTTGAGCCATGCCTAAATATATAGAAGATTCCAGACATATTCTATTTGTGCTCATAAATCAAGAGACATTATATTTGCTTGGCTGCACAGTCAGAATTCACCAGGAGGAAAATAAACTCAATGTACCAACATAACTTAACAAACCAAAGTGAAAGCTGAACATTCATTGAATTAACACTCATATGCTATCAGAAAACAAAGCAGTTTCTATTACAAAAATTAAGAGATCAGCAATTTCTGGTATGAAAATATGCAGTACATGCGAAGTTCAGCTCAGGAAAGAAGTCTGGCATATCCATTTTTGTACCACCATCATTTTTTGTGTTATCTTTTCAACAGCAATAACTGCACCAGACCTGCTGTTGCATTAGAAGCATCTGATGACGTACAAGTGTTGCAAATTTCTCAAAAAGAGAAATGCAACTCAAAGACTCAGGCCATGTTTCAACTGTGCTAATTGTTAAACACCTTGGTGTTTTAAAGATTTGCCAAGTCAAGGCTAGATATTTGTACTATTTGAAGTGCATGTAAATTCCTTAGCAACGTCACAGAAAGAGTCAGCAGCATCTGAACCAATCTGCTGTGAGGATGTGGCTTACAATTCAAACTCACCCAATTCCCATGTACTTACACCTACACAGCATGATATTTCACAGTGTATATCAACATTAATGTAGTAAAACAAAGGTCACAGTGCCACAACAAGCAAGCTGATCAGTTTAAAGTACATTACAAAGGTATTTTTAAGAAGGTTCCTCATAGGTTGTGGTAATGCAGTCCTTCCTTTTAGATTAGGGAAAGGAAGCAGAGATTTAAAATAAATAAATTAATAAATAAATAAAAAACCTATTAGAGAAGCAGACCCTGCTTTAGTCTTGGCCCAGATTAAACAAGCAGGTCAGTAAAAAAACCAAGAGGCCTCCCATTTGCATTTCTCCCTCCAATGAGAATTTCCCAAAACTGAGCAATTTCAATATGCCCAATGATGCAAATCCAATTACTACTGAATTTTTTAATTAAGACTGAATTCAAAGCAAGATGTAGGTCAATCCTATGTTACCATAAAACCTTCCTCCAAACTCGTTAAATTCTTTTCCATTTTGATACTAGACTAGAGACTCAATCAGTTTGAGTGATTACTACAGCTGTACCAGATATCAATTCTGTACACTCATTTAGCTGGCAAAGGCCAGTAGGGAGTTTTGAAAATAATCAAGACTATTAAAACATTAATCCTCAAGTCAAAAATAACAAAACCATTATAACAACACTGTTCTCAGAGTTCCCTCCTATTACTGACAGTTTTGTAAACAAATGCTTACTTCTAGTTTACCTTTTTTTTCTCTAGACAGAAGAACAACAACTCAATCAGTGATAGTGTGAAAAAATCTTGAAGTCTAGTTTTTTCCCCTTTCTAACAGAGCTGTAAGTGACATAGCTGGAATCAACACTCAAGTGTCCAGCTGGTAACTACCTTTAAAGAGCTTTCAAAACATCAGCACATGACATGGTTATTTTGTTTCCTTTTAAAAAAGGATACTTGTTGAAGTCTTAAGTTCAAATCATACAAAAGCAAAAGCTTATCATGATCTCTTAGACAGGGTGACAATGTCAGATGATTTTACTGTGGTTCTTTAACAGGATCCCTGTAAGGATTTCAGTTTTGCAACAAGGTGATTTCAAGAGGTTCATATCCTCATTGTTCCTGTGGGATTTGGACATCTGAGGGAGAAACCACCCTCATCAACTTCCTCTTAATTCATCTGCACAGCAATTGTTATTATAACTTCTGGGTCAAGAATTCTTTCTATGATTCATGATGATCAGGGCTGCAGGCAGAATAAATCCTCCTAGTTGCTTCTATCTTACTGAAGCAGTCTGTAGTGTGAAGGCAGCACAGCCTTCATATTCTGATCTAGAATTGAGGTTTAAAATTTTTATGAAAACCCATGTCATTAAATGGCTTTATTCACCAACTCCCTTGGTCACATAGGGGTGATTTCACCAAGACTCATGAATAAACACTACATATTTCACCATTTCAATGACCATCAGATGAACAAAAGGACAGAGATTCACCAAGAATCCTTTTCAAGTGTCTCAACTTGATAAACTGCTGACAACTGCTTTTGAATGTACCCAAATATTGTCAAAATCACCTCAACTTCTGTTCATATACAATTACCATCTTATTTTGAAGGAGAAAGACCCCTCACTCCCAATGCTAAGGAAAAAGCCAACTTTCCACTTGTAACCATTCCTATGAAGAAAGAGGCAAACCATTCCATTACATTGGTCAGCAAAGCCCAAATACTTCTGGACTTTTAAAGGGCTCACTGAAATCAAAGTAGAAATCTAACTGGGAAACACCATCACCACAGATCTAGTTGAAGGTGTCCCTGCTCATTGCAGGAAGGTTGGAGTAGATGACGTTTAAAGGTCACCTCCAACCCAAACAATGATATTGTGTGTGTGTGCACACAAAATACCTTTATGTGCTCCACATAAAATGAATCATCATATTTTAATTGTTCACAAACTGTTTTAGAGAGTAGATCACCCATAGTTCATCTGAATTGATTTTTTTAAAAAAACAACTTAGGATTTTATTGATGGACACTACGTTAGATTTTGGCCAGATATAGTACAAGACAAAGCCACCAAGTATGAACAATAAAGGTAAAGCAATGCAATTGTTCTCTGAATAAGAGATGGGCAGTTACCATCTTGATCCTCCATTTCCTGACACACTGAAGTTGAAATAGTTGTAATATTTGCCCTCTGGTTTCATAAAGCAAAAAGAAAGAGAAAATGCCCAAGCAACCTATTTTCCTCAACACTAGTACCAAGACATGACATGCTCTGAAAAAAACTGCTAGCTAAAATTCTGCAAGAAAATTTCAAGTGGTCCCTCAAAACAAGGACTCACAGTGCATCTATGAGCACTTATCAGAGCCCGCAGAATAGCCTTTCCAGCAATATCACTGAATCATTTAATTAGGCAAAAGGAGAGTCCCTAAATTCTTTGCCCTTCAGTAGTCCAACAGAAACAGCTGCACTCTAAAGACAGCAGTACTTTTTGTTAATTCAAAAGGTATATTCATTACTTGAAAGGAGCACTAAGAAGGTCCAGCACTGCCTTTCTCACTTAAAAAAGTAAGATAATTTCCCTGTGATGAAAATATTACAAGACCTGAATTAACATTACAGCATTTTATCATGCATCTTGAAAATCACACATTCATTGATAATACAGAAAATAAAAAAAATAAATATATATATATCAGTAGCTGGTGTCAGTTAAGTAAAATCCCCGAATTTTAACCACTTGGTAATTTTATCCTGGCTTGCATCATGCAAATGAAAATAGAATTTGAATCTCAAACTGTTATCAGAGTAGCATTTTATGAAGAAAACACGTCTCAAAATCGCTGTGATTTAGCAATTAATTTAAAAATACACGTGTTTTTAAAGATGTATATTGCAATATGCAGTAGGTCCTAGTGCAGGTATATTTCAAGGATAGCAAATAAACCAAAGCAGAAAATTTGTTTTAAAAGCATGTTTAGATAAACGTTGCCTATTTACATAGATGGAGCAGCTCAAACTGCTTGCTACTCCATTCCTGCATAACTTAGATGAGCCTTCCTGGTATCTACACCTTATTGCACATTCCAAGTAAGGGCAAACATTTTAAAGTGTCAATACACACAAGAAAGTTTTTGTCACAGAAATGCAGATTCCCAACAGACAAGAAACCTTTGGAGAGCAATTAATGTGATATATTTAACATTGCATACCTGAAAAATTCAAAGTTGAGACAAGCTTTTGGCAAAAAGAATTTGTCATCTTGCTTGAACCACAGTTTGCTCATAGCAGTGTCCTGTGTCAAGAAAAGAGGTTTTGGTAAGTCACCATTTAACTGCAATATGACACTATTTTAAAGGAAGTCTCTCCAAATCTCAGCTTAGTACTGTCCCCTTAAAATTCATATTCTTGCTATATACATTTGTGTATACATCTATCTATCCTTATTTGAATTCTCTTCTTACCACGTCACCTTAACAAGCAGTTAAATGGCCACAGCATTGTGAATGAGAACTACTTTTCTAGAGCAGGAGTGACAAAAGACAAATACAGAGTTAGCTGCACAAAAATTCCCTTCTAATGCTGGCAATAAAGGATGTGTCACTATGCATCACTACAGCAGCATATCACTGCATGTTTTAGACTAAAAATATAACTGTGTATTTAATGCTTTCAGGAAAAAATATGAATGCCTTGTATGTTGTATTAAAGTAATATCAGAAACAAAAAATGCATTTAGAAAAAGTCGTAAAACTGATTGGAAATTAGTTAAAAGATGTCTTCAAATTATTTTAGAATAATTTCCTGGTATAGGAAAGAATCTAAACAACCTTCCCTATTGTTTTTTCTCCCACAAAAGCTGTGAAATACACACTCCCTTCCTGTTTCAACTTCAGTTAACTTTACGTCCCCAACACCTTTGCTTTGCATTGCTATGCATAAGAGAGAACTTTTAAATGTAGGATTATTTTTCTTTCGCATATATTTGAGCAGATCTTTGCTTCTCAGGGACTTAGCATGGTATTTCCCTCCTTGTGTTTCCATAAAAGAAACGTCTTTTACAGCACACCTTCCACCACAATACCTGACACAAAATAAAAGGCCAAATTACATCTCCTCTCTGAGACAACCATGTTTTTATTCTCTTCAATTGCCACTATGCAGTTTAGAATACATCTCACACGAGGGACAGAATGCTGAGCAGTAAAGCCTGTCTGTAGAACTGCAGACCTGATCCAACAGCATGAGATCACCACCTGCAGTCCACAGAGCAATCTGGCCACAGTCACAGCCTAACTGCCCTCTATCCTGAGGGTTTGCCAGAGGCAATACAAGATGTGCCACTACAACAAAGGTGACATAGTGACATGCTGCCAGTGAGAATGGCCATCCTATTCCTGTACTTATGTTCCTGTGCCTCCCCTTTCTGGTCCAGTCCTCAGCAAGCTCACTGAGGGATGTAACACAGCAGAAAACCTGCTTATTTTTACAGATAATCTTTGCTGATTTAGTTCTTGAGATGGTTTGCTGTGGATTCAGACAAATGGCAGCGCCTACGAAAAGAAAATGGCACAGACATACAGCTGGAAAGATTCAGGCAAAATAAAGTCTATTTCATCAAGCATAAAAACATTTTCCCCTCAGAAGACAGATTTTTAAAGGGAAAGGAAAAACTAAAAGCAAATACATTCCCAAATCCATGATGTCATAAATCAAAGCTTTTGTGTACATCAGTTACGTAACTGCTACAGAGGCACCGAAGGACCATCGGGGTTCTGTAGCAAACCAGTTCAGGATGAACATAAACCTCTGTTCAAAGTCTTCATTAATAATATTGTTTCAAGTATACACTTGAAATGTCCTGTGCAGAACACATATTTTTCCTGCACTAGAGCAGACTTCAATCCATCTGGTGTGAAAACAGTATTCCTGAACTGACTATTCAAACTGAAGTACAACATGTAGTTGCAGAAGACTTTCTTATTTATGCTCCAACTAAGCCTAGAACAGCATTAGTAAAGACAACGATGCTTTAGGAGAAGTAACTTTTAGGTACTCAGAAACACCGAGATTTGCTAAACATTTTGATATCATTAAATGATGCTTCCAAGGGACTAGAGGGTGATGTCTATTTACCTGTTTACATCTCTCCCCTTTTTCCATGCAAGCAGGTCTTTCTAGCAATATCTTTAAGCTTTGTGCTTTTTTGCTTACTACTTTGGAATATGACATGATCTGTGCTTTAAAAACACAGAGGAATTAGCTTCTAACTTCACAGAAGGTTAGCTAACACACAGTGCAGACAGGTTACCTTGACAAGTGCAGGGTACTGTGTCGCATCTTTTTCCAATGGCAAGATCTCGAAGTTTGTAGGAATGAACTCATTCTTCATTGGAAGCTTGAATTTCCCATTCAGGTCAGCATTTTGCCATTTCTAGACAAATAGGAGAAACAATAAGGCTAAGCTTAATTAATGGATATATACTTACTTACTTTATGCTGAAACAAAAGATTTAAAAATGCATTTCACTACCTTATGTGTAAATACTATTAAAATAACAGGGAAAAAGAGAAACAGCTGGGAAAACAAGTTGGAGTACGCTATCAGCTCGGAGGAGGAGAAAGAAAAGGTTACAGTAGAGTGGAAGGTGGTTTTATGTCTCATCTTTTCTCCTACTGTGAACTCCAAATGAAGATATTAAACTAAATACTTAAACACAAATTCTAATGAAGAACATAGATATGGCTGAGGTAAAGGAAGTGTCCTGTCCAGTGTCTGTGCAAACCACTCTTCAGCAGGTCTCCCTCAGCTCTCAGGGATATATATACACACATATATAGTATCTATTCTTAAAAGGACAGAAGAGTTTCAATAAGGACTTCCCCACCTCCCTCATTGGAGTTTTCGTTTCTACAATCTCATTTAACTGGCAAAATATACTCGTTCTCTAGGTTGCAAAAATCAATTTCAAAGACATTACATACAACAGCTGTAAAAAGATTTCTAAGTACAGATTAGTTCATTAACATATAATAGAGTCCCTTACTTTTTAAAAACTTAATGGCTACATTTTTAAGTAGCCACTGCATATTATGGAACTTTTACAGCAAAACCAGTATCACATTCCCTGTACTTAACATGGTTTAATCCTCTGTAATAAATATTTGGAATCTAAAGACTTAACACAAGATCTTTAATTCTCATAACATTAAACAGACTCACTGTATGATTTTCATGCTATGCAGAGCAGCAGATTTAAGCTCTCCCTTCAACTAAATAGAAAATTAGACCAAGAATTAACCACTGACTTTCACTTGCAGATATTAGAACATACTAGAAGTTTTAACATGCCTTAATAACTTCATCAGAAATGGCTTCTTGCTTGTACTGTGTTCCATACCAGTCTTCTGTCCGATCAGTTTTCCCTTCAAAAGACTTGGAAACTATTGCAACTCTGAAAACAAAGAGACAAAACATTTCAGCATCAACGTGTCTGTGGGAAATTATTCTGAGCACTGTCTCTGCTCCATCCCCAGAATGCATTCACTTCTGCAAAGAGTCCCTGGACAATCACAGGGCATACTGGATAGCAAGTGTATGTACACTGAGCTACACAGTAAGGTTAACCAGGAAACCAGGTTATCAACCTCATTTAATGTTACTGTTTCTCTCAAGTGCTGCAGCCTAGAGTTACACATGATCAGTGTTTCATGCAATTCCTATTTTTAGATTTCGTCCTTATTCCAGAAAACACACAAAGTACTTCTTGCAATACTCTCCAAAATTAAGGAAGTGATTACAACATTTTACACACCACCTATATCAGCACTCAGAGACACGAAAATACTGACTATAGAGATTTTATTCCAGTCTTAATGTTATAGCCATAGATTACCTCAAGTTGGAAGGGACCCATAAAGAATCATGAATTTGAACTCCCGATTCATGAGACTACCTAAAACTAAACCATGGGACTAAAAGCCTTATCCAGATGCTCCTTGAACTAAAGAACACATATAAATAAGAGGAAATCCAGAATAAAGAAAATTAGAAACTTATCAGTATTTTTTCACTAGTCTTCATAATAGGTT
The DNA here is from genome assembly GCF_000695815.1 of Acanthisitta chloris. Lineage (NCBI taxonomy): Eukaryota > Metazoa > Chordata > Aves > Passeriformes > Acanthisittidae > Acanthisitta > Acanthisitta chloris. Next base: position 77,684 of record NW_008655059.1, read on the forward strand.
GCAAGAAAACTCCTTTAATCTTTTCAACAATCTACAACACCAAGGAGTGGTGGCATTAAGTGGCTAGCTGTAAGAGTAAACAGATGTTTGTAAGAATTCTGAAATGATCAAAGAAGGTACCATAATTGCCTTCTACATATATTGAACGATCCCTAGATGCTAAAGAGTACAGTAACTAACACTGCTAAATCTTGTGCAGATGACTAAAATGTACATTATATATCAAAATAAATGCAATATAAGTGTTCTTTTTGAACCACAATATCTTCAGGCCAGGAACATTCTGCTGTTTATTTCTAATGTGCACAGCAAGGTGGGGTGTAAAGATATTTTATGCTGTAATATACAGATGTCTGTTATTCAATATTTCCTCCTTCTACCCTTCTCCAACCTAGTGATGCTCAAGCAGTAGTGACAATCCAAGCACCCAAACACTTGCAGTAGGAACACACTAAAATTAAAGAGCTAAAAATAATTCTGCCTCCTCAACATAGAGAAAATGAAATTGTGGCAATCAGCACTGTAATTCTTCAAGCAGTTCTGCTTCACAGGATCCTCCTGCCCTCCTTGTGTCCCAAATCGCTACTGGAATGACTACTGACATTTAGAGCTCTCAGAAATAGACACACAACAACATAAACAAATCAAAAGGCATTTTATCTACCTAAACTGACCTACAACCTAAACTAGACTTACAAACACCAAGAGTAATGAAGACCAAGACATGAAGAGGAGAGAGGAAAAGCAGCACAGCAGGCAGAAATACAATGCCATGCAGCTGTTTAAACATAGCACAACACATCTTTAAAGTTACCAATTACATGATGTGACTCTGCTTTTCATTTCTGTGTTGTGTTGCATAGCACTGTGAACATCCCTATGTTTTAAGACAGCGTGGAAATGCACTGGAAAAGCAAGACAGGCAATCAGGCAATCTTCAACAGGACCTGCCCAAAATACATTTAGACTCAACCAGAGCAATTAGACTTGAGCCATTCATGAAGATGGAACACAACTGGAACTACAAATGCAATTTACTTCTTGCAGGTGCAAACTGCTGTAGTCCTCAGATATAGTCAATTTTCAAACCAAGCAAATTTCTACAATGCTATCATATTTACTAGATACCACTTGGTTTTCACTCTTCTAAAACCTAAAATGAAGCTGTAAGTGACAGATCCACATAGGAGTGGAATAAGAACATGTGCTTTAAAATGAATGTACTTCCAGGAAATATTATCAACTATTATGTTCCAGATTTACATAACAAAACTCAAGATTCTAAGGGTGAAAAGGTAAGAGTTAGGAAACACAATACTTGTGATATTAGTAACAAACATGTCAAAGCAAATTTGTTTCAAATAAAGAAAAATTTACACTTATAAAGGATCAACTGCCTTTTCTGAGACCTAATCTAAACTTTCTCTTCCAAATTATGGTATTGTCAAATAACAGAAAAAAACACTTTTATCTTACTCAAATGCATAACATAACATATTTTCATAGATTGTTAATGGGTTGGAATGGACCTTACAAATCATCTAGTCCCAACCCCCTGCCCTGGGCAGGGACACCCCCCACCAGAACAGGTTGCTCAAGGCTTTAGCCAACCTGGCTTTGAACACTGCCAGGGTTGGGGCAGCCACAGCCTCCCTGGGCAACCTGTGCCAGTGTCTCACCACCCTCACAGGAAGGAGCTTTTTCCTAATATCTAACCTAAATTTCCCCTCCTTCAATTTGTACCCACTGCCCCTTGTCCTTTCATTGCCATTCCTAACAAAGACTCGCTCTCCAGCTCCCTGTAGCCCCTTCAGATCCTGGAAAGTTGCTCTGAGGTCTCCACGCAACCTTCCCTCCAGGCTGAACAGCCTCAACTTCCTCAGTCTGTCTTCATAGAGGAGATGCTCCAATCCTCTTATCAACTTCATGGCCTGCTCTCGACTCACTCCAACCATTCCGTGTCCTTCTTATGTTGAGGACACCAGAACTGCATGCAGTATTCCAGATGGGGTCTCACGAGAGCAGAGTAGAGAGGGAGAATCACCTCCCTTGACCTGCTGCCCACACTCCTTTGGATGCAGCGCAGGATTCGGTTGGTTTCTGGGCTGTGAGCTCACACTACAGCCCATGGTGAGTTTCTCATCCACCATCACCCACAAGTCTTTCTCCTCAGTGTTGCCCTCAATTACAACCCCACCCAATCTGTAGGTGTGCCTAGGACTGCCATGACCCATGACTGAGACAAAACCTGTAAAAGCCTACATTTGTTCACATTTGTTCATCAGTAAAATCTGTGTGAGGCACTACAGGCTGTAGAACGCCACTTGCATACAAACCTCAGTAGAAAACAGAATAAGAGGGGAAACCATGCAGAGAGATGCTGCTGGGGTGCAGCATTCTAATCACTCTGCAGAAGCCCAAGCTATTTGTTAGTGTTCAGTAAAACTGAGTCACTACAAACACAGTGACTTGTGGGGGGAAATCAGCGAACAAATTGTAATTTTCAAAACTGTTACTCAGATGCAACACAATTAAAAATAAACACGTACATTCTGCATTTCCAGCACGTTTATCATCAGGGATGAGCGCTGCTGACTGCACTGAGACAACTGTTTGCTCAGTGTCTGTGAAATTCCAGCAGTTAGAAATTTCTGTATCAACACTTTTGGCATTCATTTTATTTTTCTCACCTCTAGGATAGTACTAGTGCTGCATTTCTGATATCAAGAGAGGAAAAAAGCCCACTTACTATCCAGGGGAAAATGTTCTTTAGCTGCATAATCTGGTGAGTCACTGGCTTCTTAAATTTTAATAAGAGCATTTATTCTGCAGATAATGAGGGGAAAAAATGTATTGGAAATTATAGGAAAATTACATTTTTCAGCTATGACTGCGACACATGCCAAGTCTATTCCCTTATCTTCACAGATGGCTGGCAAAACCCAACACAGTCTGAGTAAAATGATACATCTTAAAATGTTTCTCTCTCAGGGAAATTAAGGCACTAAATGCAACAAAGTAGTGTGTGAGGGCTGGAGGAGAATACCAAAACTTCCTGTTATGGTTCAGTCAAAGGGAAGCACATACAGATATTTACCACCTGTGAGTATGGATTGCTTTCATGCTTTTTAAACACAGTTTGTTAAGAAAATAACCGTGGAAAAACTATCCTTTTAAAAAGACATTGAACTGCAGTCCCTAACTGTGACTGCAGTTACTCGAACACAGACATGCCAAGAAAAGTCCTTAGTGTAGGCGAATTCCAACAGGGTTATGAAAAGGAAATTATAAATAAAACCACAATACAAAGGAAAAATTCAAATCAATATGAAACAGGAAAACAACCCCAAACAACAGGCACATAATAATTCTTTCATTAAAAGGGAAAATAGAAAGGTAAACATGCAGACATCAGTAAATGGTGAGCAATCAAAACACTTACAGATATTTAAAGCACATGTGCACTGGGTCTTTTTTATTAGTACATAAAATTTGCTAAAGAAAAGATAAAAGAAGGAAACAGGATTGATAATTCGCTACATTCATAGAGATACAGATGTAATAAAAAACTAAAATACAAGGGGATTCTTTTATTTACATCTGTAATCTTTCAAGAGAGACCACTAAAAATACAAATCCACAGTGGATTTCTTGGATTTTTGTGATGTACCATGAAATCACATTTAGTAATACTTAACTAAGTTTCCCCCTCTCAAGCTAATTTATCTTGCCAGCAAGTTAAAATAGGAGATACTATAAAATTATATTCTTTGTTACACTATACTTGAAGTATCTTAGTTAAGCAAAAGATTTTAAAAATTGCAGTTCATTTCATTCTACTTTTAATTTCACAGGATAAGTGTCTGAAATGTGTCTAAAAGGAACACAGTACTATGTACAAGTTAATGTTTTCTTCCAGTGAAATAAAAATAGCAAAGTCTGATTAGCAGAGAACTTTAAATACCTGATGCCCCAAATAAAAACAGCTTCTAGTATTGTCACAAATGTTACACGGAAGGACAAGTATAACTTTTGAGTTTACACTGAAAAAAAGTATCACTTAGGGAAGCAGGAAAAAGCAACATGACACTTGGGAATCTTAAATGTGGTTTGATGTTTTGGATTTCTTTTTACAAATTACAGTTTTGGAGAAGACAAATAGTCTGAACGTGAATATGTGAATGCATAGTTGTTGTGGCAATAGCAAACAGCAGCATGGTTTTAGTCTGCACATACCAGCAATGCATTTATCATTACTCTGACCATGTACCAACACACCTCCTGCAGACCTCATTTGATCCATGTGGGAACATCAGAGCTTTGCTGAATTCAGCTGCTAGAACTGCACTAATCAGTCTTTGGTCCCTCTCCAGGCTGTATGTATTTATACTGAAGCCCTGCCAGGGCAGCTGTTGCCATAGCTGTGGGCACTTAGCTTCTAACAGAACTAACCCACTTGTATTTACTATCTTTAAGTCCTACTAAAATCTCTGCAACAAAGAGAATGTATAACTTCTTGAACAATTAACTGACGAGGCCATAAAACCAGGTATATTCCAGTTCTAAAAGTCCTGTTTTCTTCCAATATTTAGCTTTTTTTAAAAAATCAAATTCTTAGGATTACACAATCATTATAATCTACCTCTTATGCCAGGCAAAGCAAAGAGACAACATCCTTAGTCCTGAAGGAAGATTAAATGCAATATATTTTTTCCAGCATCCAAAAAGCACAAACTAGAACAAAGCAGGATGAGACACATGACATTTAAAGCCCACAATTACATGGAGACACACAGAAGTTACTAAAGACCACACCTCTCTGATCACAAGCTTCCCTGACTCGGTCACCACACCACTACCACTTTTCTATTATGAAACCTTCGAGATCTTCTTGTGCAGAAGAACTCAACCTGTTCTATCCAATTTTGTTTATAAGAAACCTCCACCACTGTGCCTCCACTACACTTTGCTACTTGAAAAGACACACAGACACCATACAGAACAGGCTGAATTAGAATTTGAGAATTAATTCTGAAGCTCCTATCTTCATTATCTGCAGGATCAGTGCTTCCCTATTGTTTCATGTACTAAAGCTGCTCATCTTCAGTTGATATTTTCTCTAGATGTGTTCATCTTGAAAAAATCCAAGTTTCATCTAAAGATCAATCCACAGTTACCAAGTGTGGAAGAAATTCCCATCTCTAGCAAGTCACTTTGTCAAATGGGAGAAGACTGATGTAACCGCACAAAACTACTATGGAAAGATGATAATTACTAGTAAACTATTACATAGTAAACTCTCATGTTTTAAACATGTTACAGCTAAATTCCATATCTTTTAGAATTCCTTTGTCCTCTCTTTCTAGGTCGATTCTTGCTCATCTTGCTCTTTTCTTGCCCCACACCCCTTTATTTGAACTGTGGACAAAGAGCAATGAAGAAGTGCAGATAACGTGCTTATGTTATCTCAAATAGAGCACATTGTGAAATGGATGTTTATTACATATCTGAAAAAAGCACACCACATTCTTCTAAAAACTGTCACCACTTTCCTTATGCTTCTGGCCATATTGTATAGACTTTTATTTTCTTCTTCTACCACTATTCTCTACACTTTCCTTTCTCACACTAATAACTTCTGAACGAGGTTATTATGGCTATTTGATGCTGAAGTACTCTCAGCTGGAAAAAGTGTCAGCAGACTGGCACAGCCACCAACAGGAGTAACACAGAGCACTGATTAGTGGTTTGTAGGGTTGGTGCAGCAGCATCTGACAAGCTTACAGTCTGTGAATGTATTCACATATATTCATTCTCTCCAGCAATTTTTCAATGTTTAAGTAAGATGATGTTTTGGAAGTTCTCTGGCTAATAACAAAGATCCAATTTACATTATGAATAAAATAACATTGACTATTTTCTTCTAATGTTCAGAGCCACATTTTAAAGCTATGTGAAGCTTTAATAAACACCAGATCTGACTAAGCACCTGTAGCTCTTTTACTAAATCACTATTATAAATACCTATTGCTTGTAAGCAGCAAAAAAAAAAAAAAAAAAAAAAAAAAAAAAAAAAAAAAAAAAAAAAAATTAAAAAAAAGTTTAAA
>NW_008655059.1:83937-108997 GCF_000695815.1 Acanthisitta chloris
AAAAGGTTTTAAAAAACCCCAGTTAAAACTACTTAAAAGTTCACATTCATGTGGAATTTGGTTAAGCTTTCTTCAGAGAAGAAGCAAAGTGTTAGGGTGTTCAGGCACTGGAACAGATTGTCCAGGGAGGAGGTGGAGCCACCATCCCTGGATCTGGTGCTGGAGGATATGATTTAGGGTTTAGGGGTTATAGCAGTGACAGGTTAATGGTTGGACTTGATGATCTTAGAGGTCTCCTCCAACCTTAATGATTCTGAGATTCTAAGTAATTACACATTCTCTCTTTTAATTACTAAAAACAGTATTTGTGTTAAAGGAATCAAATTCTCAAGTTGGGTGGTAGATCAACATGAAAATACATTCAAAATAGAAGTATTAAATACAACAGGAAAGAGAACCCTGACATTTTCCTTAAAGTATATTTTGTTCAAAGTATGATCTATTGAAATAGTCAAGCTGCAGCTGAAGTACCCACACACATTGCACACAGATGCACTCCCACACACAGAGATATAGGCCCTTCTTTAAAGGGCATTAATTACTATGGCAACTACTGTTGCTGATAGAGGCAACTCCATTTATTTTATCCCTAGAAACACCAAAACTCCATGACATTTGTAAATACAGTTCATAATTCAGTTTTATCCTACTTTATCCAATGATTACTTGAAATCTACCACCTTTAGAAAATATACTGAACGCATATACAATACAGACTGTCATACAAAGAAACATAGTGAAGATCTGCACACAGACTTTTAAGTAACTCACAGCAATTTCAGAAGGCTGAAATACATAAACACCAGAAATACAGGAAAGGATGCTTTGCTGTCCTCCTGTATCCCACACTGCCTGAAAATAGCAGTGTGGAACATATTCAGAAACAGATCCCCCACTCAAAAAAATATTTTTTTGTACAACATACTTGGCTTCCAAAACACCAAACACCTGCTAAACAGGGGCTCAAATACAGTAAGGCTGATATACAGAATCACAAGCCAGAGTTTGTTTCTGTGTTTTCATACAACTTAATAATATCTCTACACCATTAATTAAACATTACAATTTGTTAAAATATACAAGATATATTAAAAGAACCAAATTTTAAAAAGGATAAAAAAATCACCCTTCAAAGTGCTAATATAAGTGTGGCCCATGCAACCTTGTAATAATTCAAATTGTACCACACTGTACATACACAGAAATATATACACACACATGAATTTACATATTGTTCTACTGCACCTCTGCCCTGTTCAGTGCACAGAACAATTAAGAAACAGTTATTCAATATTTACCGTGTTTTTCCCAATGCATGATCTGACTTCTTTTTCTAATATTCACCTCTATCTCCAAATAAACAGAATAACCACAATGTCTCTTCTGTAGCACTCAGTGTCGCAGAAAAAAAAAAAATCAGTATCTTAAAAAACCCTAAGAAACCCTTTTTTTCATAGACTGGAAGTCAAGTCAAGTGAATCAGATTCACAAAGTTATATAGTTGGAAGACTTAGTAAATTTTCGTTTCTCTGCCCTTTGTAGACTATACTGTACTTAGTCTGCTGAGGTTTTTTGGCACAGTTGCTCCAAGTTTGATCCCATCAAATCTGCTGCTGTCCTACCTCAGGCTCCTTGTCTCAGACCTCTTCTCTTTGCTCTAATTCCATGATCCAGGACACTCAGTTGAATATCCTTGCTAAGCCTGACAAGTCTTTTAGACTCTTACCTCCTCTGTGCCAACTTGTCCCACTTCCTATCCTCCTCTCATTTTCTTGTCCAATCTGCACTGAAGCATCCCCAGCAGTTCCACTAGCCAACCTCTCTATCCATCCTTGTCTGAGATACCAGTTCCCCACAGCTACCAACATCCCACCTTAAAATAGCCCCATGACTCCTTTGCCAGCTCTCTTGTCCCAGGCCCTTCTTCCTTTCCTTAACCAGTTACCCAGCCCCTCCTACCCCTCAAGCGTTATGCCTTTTTTTCCACCTGCTCTTTTAATTCTCTATGGGTTCCAGATCCCTTCACTAGAAATCATCATCTCAGCAAAGAATTATTGCTCTCATCTTGGTTACACTACTGTTCTTTAGTAATTCAAATACACATTAGCCCTTTCTGCTTCTCTTTTCTACCCTGCTTGGGTGATAACAGAAGATCCTCAAAAGCAAAGGAGAGAGAAGCTTCCCCTTTTCCTTTCACCATCTAGTCTGACCAGTTCCTGAGCCCTGAAATTTGTCCTGCAGCACACTCACTCTGCAAAAAAAGAACAAGGTGCAGTATGGTCACACTTGCAGCTAAGAGGCTCTGAAGTAAGAGATTATAACAGCTCAAGACTATTTCTTATATATATATATATATACATACACTATAATATGGTAGCTATACATATATAGCTATATATACTATACACAGTAGCTATTTGTACCCACACAAATTGCTATTATTCAGAGGGTCTACTAATCTGCATGAAATTTCATAGCTCTCCATAGGGGAAATAAAATATATACAGCAGATTAAAGCCATCTTAACAGATTTGCAGACCTAGCTCCGAATCATTAATTAAAGCATTCCATATAAAATGTCCCAGTAACTTAGTGAGGCAGGATCATTTTACCAGGCTTTTTTTCAGTAAAGTTCAGCTATTCTGAGTTAGAATCTTCCTAAAAATTATTATTTTAGTCCAAGGGAGCCACTCTGCATAGAAAGGACCGAAGCCTCTGAACAGGAAGAGTTACAGGCACTTAAGAGAGCTAATTTTCAATGGGAAGCAAAGACAATTAACAGAACAAATACATCTTTTTCAGTCACACTTACTTTGGAGCTGCAAAAGACACCTAAGAATTTGTGTTTCCACTAGTTCACCTGCTTTCTTATCATGTTTGTGTCAAAATACAGTTTAACTTACCGAACATTTTCTGGTCTCAATTTATCCAGAACCATCTCTATTAAATCAGGCCTGAATTCTTCAAGCAAATACTCAGCAGCCAATACTTCTTCTATAGGATAATACTAAAAAACAAAGCCCAGAAAAATGTAGATGAAATAAACAAAACTAAGCATGACAAAACTATGGTTCTGTAAAGGAAACAAGTGTCTACCTTTGGTCACTAAATCTGTATTACCTTGATCATTTTGAATTAGAAGTTTGTAGATGTTCTATGTACTTTCTCTTTAAACTAAGCAAGATGGAGCAGTATCCTAATTATTAAACCATATTTCTCATATATTAGGCAATTTTACATACTGCATATTTACCATTCTTTTCTCTTGAATTACTTTATGTCTCAATCTAAAAAGTCACCCATCCTCAAATAGTATTTTGAAGTAACTAAAGAAAAAAAAAAAAATGTAAAATGTAAATGTAAAAAATAACATGGCAAATGCTGACCCCTGCAGGATATTTTTAAAGACAGAAAAATAGCAAGGACTCAGAGTGCTTTTGGGAAAAAACAAAACATAATAGCAAAACCAACCAACCAAAGATACAAAAAACCTACCACCACCAAAAAAACCACTAAGTGTTTTTAGGATCCTTTAAAAATTCAATTCTTATTTATGGCAATTTAAAGGGAAGTGTATTTCAATGACCTAAAAGCATAATACAAATTTGAACACTTTTAATTCTAACATTTTTCACGTACGATGAAGCTGAAAATCTCTTAAGGTACATGCCAATTTAAGAAGAAAAAAACAGTTTAAATCCCTCTAAAAACCACTGGTCTAGTTGACAGGAAAACTTTCCTGATAAACACCTGTTTACCAAGGGAAAGTTACCAGGTGACACAAGCACTTGCAGTTTGCCACACAGGCGTACTTTTTTTGACCATAGTTATTGCAAAAAGTCTTTCTGAATTACATGCATCATGCAAAAAAACTCCAGTGGAATGACTTCCAGAACACAGAGTAACTCACAAAATGAATTCTGGGAAAGGGAAAGGGCTATGGGGATGGAGACCAAGGACACTGAATCAAACATTCAGATGTGAATGCTAAAGATCCAGAGTTTGAAACTCATTCTGCATAAATGGCTAAGTAACTTGAAGGGAAGATTCGAAGTAATCTATGCACTTCTAATGTTAAATTAGCAAAGAAATGCAGATTGAGTGACCAAAACTATATAATTTATTTACTTTACAAACACTGCTCACCAACTGGAACAGAACATAAAACTTATTTGGTTACTTAGTTCTTGTATGGCTTGAGCAGGAGAGCTGGACAAGGTGACTTTCAGAGGTCCAGACCAACCTCAACCATTTTGTGATTCTGTGATACTTTTCAGCAAGGTCAGAGCATAATGAAACTGAAACAGACTAAAATGATCTAGATACAATGTTTAAAATGAATTTGTAAAAATGATGTAATTAAGGAGACAAAACAAAAGAAAAGAAAAAGGGCACTGAAAACCAGGGAACAACTATCTGGAAAACACCAAGACAAATATGAAAAACACAGGACAAATATGAAATGTAGTTTGACAGCAAAACCTTAGTGGTGATGTCTCAGAGCAGCACAAATGTGTTTAAAGATGAACTTCTGATTTGCTGAATTAAAACATCTTCTTTGAATCCTTTTGGTAAATACATAACAACTGAGGACATTATATTTACTCATGCTAAGACATACACAGGTTCTTCTTCAAGTCTTGAGAAACAGGATTATTTGTAAGCACATGAAATCACCAAACAACAGCTGGTTCATTCAAAGCATAATCTTTGCATGACTCAGAGGCAATAAAGAGAACTAGAGAAGGTATTTTTCTATCAGTGTTTTAGTAACTTAGAGCAGAATCAGAATTAGTATTCATACTGCCAAGCACAGTAAAAGAAAGGCAGTGGGAAAAGAGAGAGTCCTGAATCAATACCCTGCTCTTTGGAACACTGCTGGCAACTTCCTGGCCTGATTTTTGGTGACAGCAATTGTAATCGGAAATGATCCAACAAACACAACCCACTAAAAGGCTGTTTCAGAAGTCCATGTGTTAAAGAGATTTTAGGCAGTTGACAGTACAAATGCAAGAAACAGCATCCCAAACAGGAGCTCTTTAGATATCCATTTAAGTGTTTTGATTTGTCTAACGCTTTTAGTAAACACAAAGAAAATTCTAAAACTAAAGATGATTATTTTAGACTTTACAAATTAAAGTCTAAGACCATTAACAGGAATTCCTGCAGAGAAACTAAAAATGTCTGAGTAGATGTAGACATTAGCTATGCAAGGAAGAATGACTGCAATGGATAAAAGTTACATTACTTCACTCAAAAAAAACCCAAAACCTGCCAAAATCTTCCTTTAGTGCAAAATGAGGGAACTGACTTTGGCAGACAAAGTAAAAGCTACAGGATGATTCTTTCAGTACCAGTACATACTCACATTAGTAAAGTGATTTATGTTCATAAAGTGACTTCACTACAGTGATAAACATTTGTAATTTGCCAATTTAGTACAAAAATTTCTGCTTATTGCAGTATTTCAGCATTGTTAACTATGGCACATAGTGCTTGTGTATCTCCCTAGAGAACATTTAGCTATCAGGTAGACACAGAATGACAAGGTACATGACTTTAGAAACACTGAAACGAATCAAACAGCAACTCCAGTTACTGTATAATCAGTTCTACCAAGTATAGAAGTATAAAATGGTAGAGTGAACAGAATGTGACTTACTGACTGCCAAAACTGAGATCTGTGCAGCCTGGTATTAGCTTCCTAAGCACAAGTGCAAAGGACCTTTGCAGGTGCCTGTATTTATTAAGAGTATAATCAAACATGCTGCTAAATGACTATTTAAAAACCCAACAACCAAATCAAACCAACCTCCCTCTACTTACATGCAGCATTCCTCCAAGCTTTGATGTGTAACCTCGTGGTCGCTCTTTATCTTTAAATCTGAATGCCACAGCATTGAGATCCTAGAAAACAAGGTATGAATGATTGAAGAGCATAAATTAAAGCCTATTCCAAGAATAATTACTGGCTACTTAATTCCTTTTTTATAATGAAACAAAAGGAAGTACTTTTACTGTATCCATGTTAAAGCAGTTAGACAGGTACCCAACACCAGTTCTCAGTAACATTCAAGCTGTGCAAAACTCACAAGCTGTGTGGGATAGTCTCAGAATGTGAAGTGTTACACAAGTCTGGTACCACTCGTTCTTAGTAAGAGATTTTGTCCCATGCCTCATATATTTAAATTTCCTGATATTTTGAAAACACCCCAAATCTGATATAACAAATAACCAATGTTCCAGTGCAATGTTTGCTGCATGTTAACGAACTGAAGCCTTTCCCTCTGCCTTTTTTGTTCCTTTTGTTCAGCCAGACAACAGGCAAGTTTTGAGACAGAAAAAGTATGTTTCTTCATGCTGTCTTAGCCACAGAAATAGAACACAACATTCTTTGGATACAATGGCAAGGGTGAATTAAAGAGACCTAAGACTATAAAGCCAGTGAAAAGGACAGTCCATCTTCCATGAAACTATGCACAGAGTCTGATTAATTCAACAATTCAGCTGAAAATAAACTCAAGAGATTCTTTTCATACTAGTTTGCCAGCACTCTGACTCACCCCACAGCCTCAAGAATGCTGGGGCTGACACAGGAGGAGCAAGGGAAAGACACGGGGATGAAACATAAGGATGGAACTACCTCTTTCAAATCTTGTATTTGCTTACAGTGACAGCGAAACAAATCCATTGGGACTTTTACAGGGAGGATAAAGAGACTTCAGACTTTTTACATGTATACAGGGTCAAGGTATAAGAAACAAAGCTAATCCAGCTGCAGAATTTCTACTCTTAGAAGAGACTCAAGAGTTTTCACCAATTAAAGATAAGATGGAATAAGAAATCTTTACCCAAGCATATGTAGTGAACCAATGAGACTACATATATGAACAAAACTGGTTTTATTTCACACTGACACTAAGTGCAGTACTAATAGGATACTTTACATTTTTGCTCTGTGCATACAGAACCATCCAGACTTGTAAGAAGCATGAACAGTTCAGCAAAGACTGAAGTATACAAAGTACTCACCCTTCAAAAAGATGAAGGAACAAACAGCAGATTAAATGTCCTATTGCCTTTACAATCTCAACTATACAATCTGACAGGTGAGAGAATGGCAGAATCACAGCCATTTTGATTTCCAATTCAGTGTTACCCCTCACAGTAAATGCTTCCCTGCCTCCTCCTGCAGTGAAGGCTAAAGAAGGTCATGGAAAATCCTTGTGCATAGAGCAAGATCCTTTTTCCATCACCTCCACTGTGCTATCATACCTCACAGTTCTATTTAGAACATTTCACATCTATATTAAGACAATATATTCTGTCATGTTGCACCTCCACAATTAATAAACTTCACTACCATGCCATTACTAAAGGCAACTTAAATAGTCAAGGGATCAGTTACTACTTATAATAGAAAAAGAATTGTGAAATATGCAGTACTTGTATTTTTAAGTGCCAATTACTTACCTTGCACTCTTGGAAAACCCATTCCTGAGGTCCTTCTGTACGTAGCTTTTGAATATATTGAAACATGTGCAAAATAATATCTTCAACATGCACTGGAAAGAAAAAATACTTAATTCACGCAGTTCTGCACAAAGAAGAAATTATGATGAACACAAACGTGTATGGTTTTATTTTTAGTTACACCGTGATACACAAAGAAATGTAAGTATATCTGCAATCCCACCAGCAAAGTTAAACTTGCTTTTCTGAGACATGATTTTAAGATAAGTGTTTATGTCTCCAGCTAATTTTGAGAACTGCACTGAACATGCCTTATGTCAAGATACTGATTTATGTTATAATTTAACTTGGGTATAAACAGCATGAGTAAGCAGCACACAAAAGGTACCCACAGCTTTTCTTTTAAAGAAATTTATGTTGAAAATTTATTTAATTAATTAACATAATCCCATGGAAGCTGATATCTTATGTTAAGTGAAGAGTGTTAGTATACTGAGAAGACCTAAACACAAAAGAATAACCACTTAATTAAAATAAATTGGCTTTTAAGATATAGTCACAATTAGTCTCTTTGGATCACCAACCCATCCAATCAGGAATAACAAGGAATGCACACAAAGTGCTTCACTTACAAAGTCCTTCCTCTGTCAAGTCCACATTAATGATGAAAAACATGAAACCTCTAGCACCTTCCTTCTGGCCTCCAACAAGAGTGTTTACCCATCCTATGACATCAAAAAGAAACTCTATTACATAAACGAATCTGTAACACTTTATGCAACTTTTTGTATGCTTCAGCAACATCTTAGCTATTTTAACACATTTTGATTCATTTACGTGTTCTCCTTCACTTCCTTAATACCAACAGCAACAGTGCAGGTTAAACACCACACGAGTCAGACCTATCTGGTTTTGGTACTCAGAGAGATACGACAAACTCAAGATCATTTGATTGCTGGGTAATTTAATTCTGTTTGGAACAGAGTAATAAAATGAGAAATAGCAAAAGATACACCCTTGTAGGCTTCCAGACATTAAGGGACCTGACAGTAGTCTCAGAGTCAGGGACAGGACAGAGACAAGATCTTTATGTCAGAGCTCACGTAACTCTCTAAAAAGGATGGATAAAGGGGAGGGGCAAGAAGTAATACCTTCAGCAGTCTGCGTGTCTGTTAACTATTTATTTTTACCTGCCACAGAAACAAAAATAAAGCACAAAATGACAATTCAACCTACTCAAACAGCTGAAGGCTTTAACATGCAAAGGTCAATTTTAAGTGAAATGTAGCTAAAGTTTAAAAATGGTATGATCAAATATTTTTTAGCTCTTTACCTTTAAAGGACTTACCTTTGGCTTTAAGCTCTGATAGAAGACTTCCTGGGCCTTCATGCCCAATCAGATGACCAAGGTAATGGCCAGGGTTTGATTTATAGTACTTCTGAAGGTCTGGGATGGGAAATGTGACATAAAGATTTCTAATATCCTTAATGGGTACCACTTTGTAAAGTTGCTGAGGGGGGAAACAAACAAGGAGACCCATAAACAAAGGGAAACTAGTTTATTTTGTTTATCTCAGGAGCACACAAAAACATCAAAGTTGGAGGAGACCTCTACGATCATCATTAGCCTGTCACTCTGATGTAACCCCTAAGTCCTAAACCATATCCTCCAGTGCCAGACCCAGACACCTCTTAAACACCTTCAGGGCTGGTGATTCCACCACCTCCCTGGGCAAACTTATTCCAGTGTCTGACCACTTAACAGGGAAAACATTTCTCCTCACATCTCCTCTGACTCTGTCCTGGCTCAGCTCAAGGCCATTCCCTCTAGTCCTCTCCCTGCAGCCATGGCAGGACAGACCATCCCCCACCTCTCTCCAAGCCCTGTCAGGGAGTTGCAGAGAGCCATGAGGTCACCCCTGAGCCTCTTCTCCAGGCTAACTAACCCAACTCCCTCAGCCCTTCCTCATGTGCTCTAGCCCTTTGCTGCCCTCCTTGCCCTTGGCTGGACTCGCTCCAGTGCCTCAATGGCCTTTTTGCAGTGAGGGGCCCAAAGCTGAACACAGCACTGAGCTGTGAGCTCCCCAGTGCCGAGTCCAGGGGGATGGTCACTGCCCTAGTCCTGCTGCCACACTGCTCTTGAGCCAGGCCAAAATGTCCTTGGCCTTCTTGGCCACCTGTGCACACTGTTGGCTCACACTGAGCCACTGCCACCAGCACTGCCAAATCCTTTTCTGACCAACAACTCTTGAGCCACTTCTCCCCCAGCCTAGTGAACTGCACAGTGTATTACTGAAACATAAAAACCATCATTTCAGGTATACACTCCTGATGGAAGATGTATCTCTATACATACCCGGAGATGTTCTTCTTGGAAAGGATGTTCAGGAAACTCTGGTATAGGAACATTTTTATTCTCCACTTCTGAAAATAACTTTACCACTAAGCAAGTCAGCTCATCTAAGGATTCTAGAATAAAGAAACATTAGAAAAAACAGTCATTATCTAAAGATTCTGGAAACTTGATTTTGGAATATTGTTTGGGGGAGACAAGAATTTTAGAGAAATGTAGTTTAAATGGTGTTATGATTATTAATTTTGGAAAAAAAATATATTCACATTTAAAATCTGAACTATGACATGCAGAACTATACAATTATAACAGAAGCACATGCTTATTAAAGGAAGGCCTCAATCATGATTAAAATAACTCCTGTAACTGAAAATAAATCTTTACATTTTACTGATAAATCTAAGCTAGAACTAAAGAAAATATACACACCAGATATTATAAATCAACATTCCAGAAAAAGTTAAAGGGACACGGAATTACAGCTGCAAATTTTCTGAAGTGAAGACATCTTTGCCAAAGCTTCTTCCACCCAAGCTCACATCCAGTCCTTCAGGTACACTGTGAGCCAGGGTCATGTCCTCAGCACCCAAAACACACACATCTGTGACCTGGTTAAGCACTTCTACTTTTACATCCACTCTAGTTTCAGCCTGTCACTGTAGTACTCTGCAAAAATGAGCAGCAGACCTTTCCCAGAGAGAATCTGATGTCGTGCATTAATTCACCTAAACTGAACTATACCATTTCTGTTGAAATGCTGCCTCCAAAATTGCTCTCTGCTTTAAGGAATGCATTTTGGAGCACTTCTCAGAGTGAGAATGAGATAAAAAAGACTCATCTGTCAATTTTTTGGCACACACCTTTCAAGGGTGGGCGTTAGAAGAAAAAACCAGGCGTTTCTTGGATGTCTCAAAGTACAACTTTAATCCTTGAAAGACTTCAAAAAGCAGTCACCTTGTGATCAAAACAATCCCTGTTAGATTGAGAAAGTAGAACCTTTCCTGTCCAACACATGCATGCTCCTGCACTACACTAAGAGACACGTACGGGGGGGAAAAAAAAGCAACACAACAGTGCAAACCAAGATGGTTTGCTGTGTAATAAAATGTTGTGAACTGTATGTAGTTCTATTAAAACCCACTGCTTTTTATTCACATCAGCAAAATACACATGCATTTAAGCTTTACAACTACATTGACAGTTTTCTTAGTACAGACTTCCAGGTGCCAGGGTGAGTCTTAGTGAAAAAGTTCCCATTTAAAATTACTCAGTGAATTTTCCTTTTGATTAAATAAAAAAATTGATTTTATTCCATTCATACTGACCATCTAAGCATTATTGTAAAACACTATACAAATTCCAGGACATTTTCAAAAAGCAAACAGCTTCCAACACTGTTACCAAGCTTTGGGCAAACCATCTCAATTGTGGAAGGTTTTAAGCAGTTGGAACCTCCATTTTCTTCAAATATAGATACATGTAAAGTCTTGCTCAACCAACAGAACAAAACTCACCTCTTCCTAAGACACAAATAGCCATTAAATTTGATGAATAATAAGTAGAATGGAACTTCAACAGCTCTTGCCTTACATCTATTCCTTCTTTGGTTGGTCTAGTTTCTAGAGTGAGTTTGTTCCCTGTAACATGAAAAGAAGTTAATAATACTTGATGTTCATGAATGTAGAGATCAAAAAGGAAAAGAAATAAATCAGTCTTTAAAATTAGCAATTTAAAAAACAATCAATATGCATAATTAGTAAACTGGATCAAATATTTTGTCTATATTCCTCACCATCTGAAGACAAATTAAATGGTGAAACCCTAATGTGTTTATGCCCACAGCACCAATACACAGGTTAAAATAAAATAACATACATCAAAAGCATAAGTTCAGTAACTGTGCTGTTACAGTACTGGAGTACATGATGAAGCAACAGTCAGAAGACACCTTGTAGATGCAGAAAAATGGACACTAGACAGTGCAGAAGTGCCTGAGAAATTACTCAACACTGCTGAGAGAACTGATGGAGCAGAATTACCATCACAGGCACTAATTCAAGGAGATCAGTGAAGGATATCTGGGGACAAAATGCACATCCAAACAAAAAACTGAAGACTAAAGTGCATTTGTTTCTATGGACAAACAGAGAGTAATAGGTTTGCTGACAAAACAGGCTGCACAGCAACAAGAAGTGACCTGAAGCATCAAATGGAGTCATTCCTGCATTCAGATGGATTAACAACATCTCAGCTGCTCAAAAGGAAACAGCAAAATGCCAAATGCAACTGTCACAAAAACCGTATCACAGCTGTCACATCTTTGGGAAAATAAATCCAGTCAAAGCTGAGCTCTACTTCTGCAAAGTCTTATCTACAGGAAGGCATTGTGCCTTCCTGTATAACTTTATTTTGGAATCAGAGTCTGACCCAAGAAGAGGTGAATATGATTACTGTTGTTGAATTTGAGCACATTTGGGGTATTCTCCCCATGAAAAGATTTCACTTGTGCCAACTAGACAACCTTCTTAAAATGCAGAAAACTACTTCTGTAATTGCTATTTTCTGAGTGCTACATAAAAATTAAATAACACAGTCACAGGTGCTTAAATTGTTACTAAGCATTCTGTGAATAATTAAGCCTGAACAAACAATTAAGCTGTAAGACTGGGATTTGTTCAAGATCATTTTATTTATCCATCTCCTACTGTTGCGCTTCATGCTTAAGATTTTGTTTCTATATTCCTACTCCGCCATTTCCACATTACTCTGCTGATGTTTCTGATTTGACCTAGTCACTACCATCTAGTCTAAATGCAATACTAGCTAACAAAAAGAGCATATGGTTAAAACAAATTAAAACACAATTCATTCACTTTGTTATGACCAAAGACTTAACAGTACCAAATTATGACCAATTCAGTAACTGGCAAAGAGTTACTACATTTGGACAAACTAGAGTTACTAATTACTACAGTAATTAACAGAATCATAAAGGTTGCTTAATCACTGTACTCCGAATCTTGGATCACTGTGTTTCCTATGGTTTTGTCAAGCTGTTTGGTCTACCATGTGCAAAATGTGATAAAGCACATAATAAACACGTATGGGGGGGAAAAGAACTGTTTCAGTCTGTCTTTAGCAATTTTGTATAAACAATAATACTATGTATGTTACACAGAACTCCAACAGATAATTATATTCTGACAAACCTGTTCCAAATTTACTGAAGGGATGATTGGGGTTTCCAGTAGCCTTCTCCAATTGAAATAACCTCCAGGCATCATTCATCAGATTCTTCTCATGCTCAGAATCAACAGCATTCACTTCCCTGTCTTTGCAGCTTTCATCAAACAGAGGGCACAGGAAAAATTGGGCAAATCTAACAAGAAAAAATGTAATTCAAGAGCACTGTAAAGAAATTGTAACAGAAAAGTATGAAGCTTGGTACCTCCTGAAATACATTATTTTAGAATGCAGAACTTACAAATTCTTTAACAGTTTTGACACTGATCTTTACTTGTCAGTTTCTCAATTATGTACAAATGTAGGCAACAACACATTCAGCCTGTAAGGTAGTACAAGAATCCAGGTCCCTGCATCACAACCCACACACTGAAAATTTCTACTGTCTTGAAGTTTAGCTGCAAGAGGCTCTAAATCTTGCAAATCAAGTAAGTCTTGTCAGACATCCAGGGAGGAGTCAAAGGGAAAACTCACTCTTTACCTCACTGACTACACACCTTTCTATTTCTGTTCCTGCCCCAAAACAGAGATTTCAACAAGTTCCCTTTATTAAGATAATATAATTAACATATTTCTAGACTTGACCCTCCTTTTACTGTCAGTGAACTAAGGATCCCATGGGAAGCACAGTTTTTGATTATACAATCACAGGATTTGCACAGTGTGTAAATTCATGATCATATTCTGTGCCCCACATTTCCAAAAATAGTCAGTGTAAACACAATTACACTTCAAAAATTATGCCTCAGTGAAGAACTCTGCCAGCTGAAAAAAATCTGAGCAAGACTTCTGAACTGAAAAACAACTGGTTATCAGTTTTAACAAGAGACAGTGTTCTCAACCTTTTTTTCCATATCCTAACCATAGAACTACCAAAAAAAATTTTACACTAATTCAAGCAGAATCTATATAACAAAAATTTAAATACTAAAAGAACATGTTTACCTGTCTAGTGCACCTTCTAGGTGCTCATGTGACACATCAAAGTAGTAGTTGGTATGTTCCCCACTGGTGAAAGCATTTGAGCTCCCAGCGTGCTCACTGAGGAACTGGCTATACTCATTCTCTTTTGGGTACTTCTTGGTTCCCAGGAACAACATATGCTCACAGAAATGACTAAGCCCAGCAATGTTGGGGGGATCAGACAAGGATCCTGCAGGGAGAAAAATTTCACGTAATCATTCATAAAAAGCAACACTAAAAGTCTTTGAAAGTGCTCCATATTACAGTATGTTGCCTCAGGCAATGATATCAATTCTGTAGCTGTAAGTAGACACTTGTGCAACTATAGTCAACTAAGCTCAGTCTTAAAAAAAGCATTTTAAAGAATTAGCATTAGTAACTGAACCAATTAGTGTCTCAAATTGCCTCTCCAGATCAGCCTGCACTTCCTTATTGAAACAATTTTTCAACTGAAGTCCATGACTCATAATCTGCAAAGACCTGGCAGATCACTCTGTTCTGAATTCTATACCTTAGTAACAGCACTGTGTTACAAGGCAGCAATTGCCAACCACAATTAAGGAGGTATTTATCTAAAGTTTACAGGACAAGTCATAACCTGTAATTGCCTGAACACAAGCAGCTATGGATGACCAGCTCGTAGGTGCGAAGGCAGAGAGATTAAAAGACAATAACGCTTTCAAAGAATGGGAGCCAGAAACATGGAAGTTTGAGTCTGGCAGTCCTGCTCTGGAACGTGCAAGGGGAGAGCAGAGATGAAGGTAACAGACACATCACCTCCAGTCCATGTGCAGGAACTGGATGATGCAGTTGACTATCACTATCACAGTAGCTAACCAAAATCATACAGGGACACTCTGAACTAGACAATGATCTGGGACACCTTCATAATAATGAAAGCCAGAAGTTTACAAAGGCACTGCATTACTTCTGCCCTCACACCAACAGCAGCAAGAGCTCCCAACTACAAACATGGCACGAGGATGCTTAGGCTATGTGCACATGCATCACACTCTGCAAGCAACAGAGAAACTACACAAGCTTGAGAAATACCTCAGACAGAAGAAAAGGCTTCCATTATTCCAGAGGGTCAAAGTAAATACCTTCCCCTTCTATTTCCAGTATTTCTGTCTGCACACTTAAGCATCACTGGAGTCAGGGAGTGCCTCTCCAACTTCTCCAGCACTACAGCATTTTCTCACCTCTACACATCAACAACTTAACATGAAAAAAACAGTCTGCCATGACAGATGGAGCTGTCTGAAATAATTGCACTCACACACACCCCTTTTCTACTTACAAAAGATCTTTCATAACATGAAACTTAATGGTTAAAAGCAGCCTTTTCACTGACTGAGCTACACTTGAGTTAACACAGAATACAGTAAGACCATTTAAATAGCTCTAATAATTTTCAACTTGATGTGTCGAAGAATTAAACAAACTCTAAATTACAATGAAAGGCTAAGCTGCCAGCTGCACACCACTCCTGTCAGTTTACTTGCAATCAAGAGACCAAAACCTTGAGCATTCTTATTAACGGCATAGTGAATACAACAGGAATTAAATACCTATGTGCACATCAAGTGCTGCTGAAGACTTATCTGTGGTGGGGTCACTAATGAGAAGAGCTTTAATGCCATTTGCCAGCTCCAGCCCACGATATTCCCGTTTATCCTCAGGTGATTTGATAATTTCATTAGTTATTCTCTTAATAGCTGGATTGTTCATTTTGTTGTTTGTCTCCTTCTGAAACCTTAAAGAAAACAGAAGAAATTTCACTTATTATTTTCACTTCAGCCTTGCAAATAGTTTGATATTGTGTTAGACAACACTGACAGCAAGAAGTTCTGCTCTGCACAAAACTCATTCGTCTAAAAGTATAGTTCAGATCCTGAGAGATAATGCTAATAAAACAAAACCCAAACCTGAAGACCAAGAGTCATAGAATCACAGAATTTTAGGGGTTGGAATGTACCTTACCCCCCTGCCGTGGGCAGAGACGAGACACCCCTAGACCAGGCTGCTCAAGGCCTCATCCAACCTGGCTTTGAACACTGCCAGGGCTGTGGCATCACAACCTCCCTGGGCAACCTGTGCCAGCGTCTCAAGTAACACGTCATGTAATTTAATGTCTCAAATATCATACTGGCAATTAAATGTTAATGAAAAAAAACCCTTAATAAATAAATGTCATCCCCTTACAGATTATGATAAAAATGAAATTAAATGCAGCATACATTGCTGTCTCAAGTATAACTTTGAGCTTCAGTTAAGTACTTCATGTGTCTGAATTCGTGGTTATATTATGGTTGTTGTAACTTTGTGACTGTGTGGCAAATAAAATGTTACTAATAAACCCCTGGATTTGTAGACTCAAGCAAGATATGGTAACACTGTTTGCAATATTGCCATAAAAACCCAAACACTGCAGAACTGCCATGACAAACAGGAATAGACAGTCTCAACACGTTTAAACTTCTACTATTAACAGATGCTTCAAGACACGCTTCTTTCATGGCACAATTTCAAAATGCTAAGAAACTAAATGTGATTCTGAAATCATAAGCTCTTGGGTTTTAGTTTTCTTTAAATGTCAAATGAAAAGGTGACACATTCAGACCTGAATATTTGTGGAGGTAGAGTGGAACCCCTTGACTGCATGTTAAAAAATAAAACCAACCAAAAAATTCCAAAATACCCACATAAATGAGAAACAGCAACACAAAAAAAAAATCCCAAACCCCAGTGAGGGAAATGGGAAAGCTGTGCTCTGAGCCAGCCACGTGGTGGATTCCTGTATGTAACAGCTACTGAATTCTAGCTCTGTTTGACCGGAAGGGGTTTACAACAGAGCCTGTTTTAAATACAAAGTACCAACAAAACTGAATCTTATCCCGTGGTGAAACATTGCTTACCATACTGCTGAGTCATTTACCACATGAGCTTCATTAGATATTACTGAATTCACTTCACTTAAACCAGATCCAAGCCCTAACTCCACATCACAACACACACAGAGGCACGAGAAACTCTGTATGGTCCTGTGGTATCACATAGATAACAAGGAGTTCTCCAATATTGACTTTTCCATGTTCCGGCTCTATGATTCAAGGAACTTCATTCAAGTTTTAAGACTACATATAAGCTTTAGGACCATAGGGAATGTGCAACTGCAAAGTTCTCAACACATCGATTCTTTCAAGTCTTCCAGCACAGCATTTTAACTCTAGCTAGCAAACCAACTGCATTCTCAATGGTACAGATACACCACAACAAACATGGAAAAGAAAATCTGATTATATCATTTATTTACAGTTTAAAATTACTAATGAATTCAGCTAATAAAATCTCCTGCCTGAAATACCCTATCATTCTCAAAGTGGAAAGCAGTTCTGGTAGCTCCTGCCCCTCTGGATCATCTGTCTCCTTCCCATTTATTCATGTGATGCTACAGCATAAAAACAACAGCCAACCTGAAGCAGCAGATGCAGAATCACTAGTGCCAGTGTTAGATATTATCATGAGGCTAACAAAGAGCTAATTAAGAGTATTTTAACTACAGGAAGTTTGTGAATATAATGACTACAGTAGAATGCACAAAATCCAATGTTCCACAAACAGAAAATTGAGTTTTTACCTGTAGCAGAGTGAAATTTTATTTCAGACTGGATTTATGTTTGTGGAAGGAGATACATATGTCAATGGCAGAAGATATTGTAGGGGGGGAAAAAGCAGCAAACATTAGATCTCTGAATACTTTTGAAAGAAGTAAAAATATTGCTTTGGAACTTTTAAATAGACTTCAGTTATAAAAGGTTATATGAAAGAAAGCCAAATTACACACAGGAATTATAATCCAAATAAAAAATAGAAGCACTGAGCATAGAAGGCATCGATGAATAATCAGAATCTGAATGTTTCTAATCAAAAGCCATAAACAATATAACTTTTTTAAAATGTGTAGTTCAATGCATTTTAGAAGGAAGCAGTTCCACTAGTAAAACATGGTTCTCACACTGTGAATGACAAATGTAATCACTAAACAGCAACAGAAATGCTGAATTTAAATTTATATGTCTACACTTTCATTTGAACCTGTCACTTATCCACTAGTTTAACCCTGAACTCAGGCTAATCCTGCTTGGAATACCTATAGGCATTTCCTCTGAAATAATGCAGATACCACTGAAATACAAGAATTACACCAAGTACCACATCTATGTTTCTCTGCATCAGTAGCACTGATACAAACCACACTAATGATTAAAAACTGCTTCCATGTTCAAAGTTCACAGCCCTAAGTAGAAATACCCTACTAAACTTAAGACACTGTGTAAAACTGATGAAGTGAGAATAGATACTGCTATGCTCTATACTACTAACATATGGAAATCAGTAACTAAACTGTTCCTAATTGTTTTTCCACTGGCATGCAAGTGATTTGCACGCAAGTTGGACTGACAAATGTAAGTATGTAGGAGAACAAGTAGGCCTCTGAATCTCCTGATTTCACATCTGCTAAGGAACACTCATAACTGGGTTTCCAGCTAGAATATTCTATCTCATGAAGACACTAGTTGCTTATCCTAAGATGCATATGTACTATAAGCTGCTCGAGTTGTGGGGTTCTGTAAATGTTATACAATTTCCTTGTCATCTGATACCTCCTTGTTATTTCTACACCACATCATTAAGTCACAGAACTTTACTGTTTGTTCAGGTGACTCATCTTTCCAACGTGATTCATCAAATTACGCAGCTCCTCTGAAGCCTTATGAGACTTCAATTGATGCCTTGCAAAGCTGTACACCTCCACTTCATTTGATTATTGCTCCCTACTTCTGCCTCCTTCACAGGCTACCTCCACCCTGGTAGTCAAATTGCAGTACAGGAAAAACCTACAATTTTCAAAAGGACACAATCAGTAATTAAGCCTTCAAACCTAGGACTTAACTCGTATCTCCATCTTCATTGTTATTTCAATGGGCACTGTGAGCACAACATTCTCTAACTTCAAACGGGTTTGCATCATTAACCTACAATTACTGTGCTGCCAACTGAATTGCAGCACCAGACAACTTGTATAAAAGCAAGGGCAGATCAACTAGGCAATACTGCTGGAAGGCAATATGTCAAAAGAACAAGGCCAATACCTTCCTGCTTAAGTACTGTTCCTCCTGGTGCTATTTGTTACTGCAATATGAAAGTGAGAAAATTTCACTTCTAGAGAGTTTTTGTACAATCACTTTTTCTTAAGGAGTATACTGCAATATATAATATTAAACATTCCCTCGTGGAACTGTTTTTCTGTGCAGCTTCTGTGCAATTGCTTTATAAGAATACCTTGTTCCATTCTTTCACACCAGGATCCTAAAACTCTACAAAACACTTTCTAACAATAGAACTGTGTTTGACCGTAAGCAAAAAAGTAATGAAATCAGAAAGAATTCTATATTTTTTGCTGTGCTTTGAGAAATAGCTTAACTTCTAAAGCCATGTTCAGACACTGTCCTGAAGCACCTACTTGCTATGCTGTGATTACAGTGAGCACCAGATGCTGATGGTCAGTAGCAAAAAGCAATTCAGCTACAAAGTAAATGCTTTATTGCAGAGCTAATATCCTAACAAAAGCATTAAAAGGAATATTGTCATACTACTTTCACAAAACAGAAGCAACAGAGAAAGATCCAATAAACCAAAGGCAGCAGGAACAAATATAAAGCATTACTGTGGTGCTAGAAATTCCTCCACTGGCTCAAAATTACAGGTGGCAAAATGGGAAAGGTATAAATAAAGAACAGGGATGTCTGAACTGAGAGCAGTGTCCTACTCAAGGTACAGGAAAGATTAAATATTCTTCCTCCTCATCAAAATTACTTCACTTGTACAAGAAAGCTATCAGTAAAAACCACCACTGAATTTTAAATTACAGCACTTTGAGGTGAAATTATATTCTATTTTTTGAGGTTCCATTTTTGTAATGATTTCCAGGCAGGCAGTCCCCTGGAACCAGCCAGGCTCTCTGGGGACGCCAGGTTTCACCTGCAAACAGACTATTACAGAGTGGGATTAAGTGGTATATGATTCTGCCTCACTATTTTAATCTCTCAAAAGTTATTTTAGTAAACTTACTTTAATTAAAAATTAGCCAGTGTAGTCAAACCTAAGTTCAGTGTTTGAACAATTAAAGGACCATATTTGAAAACCAATTAACAGAAACTCCTGAGGGTTGCTTCAATGCAAGAGTGTGTCTAGCTAATAAAAATATGACCCCCAAAGCACCAACTCCAAAGTGCTACTCAAGATTTTTGAAGTCAAATGCTGCTACACAGGCCTGAGCCAGATGAATGGCAACAAACAGTTACCATCTCAGCAGATTTTGATGATTGCTTTCCATTTACATCAGTTGCCTTAAAATTTGGGTTTGCTTGAAGCTTTTATGCCACTTAATTGCTTACCCTTTCCCAGAGTGAAGGGAAACCTTTGTTGAGTCAGAGTCTCTTTCCGTTCTGCCCTGCAAGGGAGACACCACTGGGAATGTGTTCTCTGTACTATTTACTAATCCATCTTGGTTTATGTGAAGATTTCTCCAGCTGCCAATGCATGGAGTGAAAGAAGTGCTGTGTGCTCTGGCAGGAGGCCCAGTGCTGCAGAGTACCAGCCAGAGTTCTCTCACCTCTCTTACAGGAAGGATAGCACTGAACCGAACACTCTAGAGGAGTCTATGAACTTCTTCAGTTGCAAGCTCATGGCTTTGCAACAACAAAGGAAATCTGCATTCTTGCACAGGTCTTCACCCTCCTCTTTGTCTCTTGCACCTGCTTCTGCTCATGACGGCAGTAGGATGTGATGGTATTGCACTATTCTTGTAAGTGTAACAGTGGTGTTACCAGTAAGACAATGGACAATCTACCTCCTCTCTTAACTTCTCCATTCACTTTTATGTTATAATTAAACCCCTCTACTTTTTAGACTAAATTGCAGGCAGAAAAGTCTATTCCTAAAAATCAGACAAATGCTTTAAGTTCTGTTATCAAGAATGTAATAAAAAATGGAGTGGAGAAAGAATAATCTAAAAAAAACCAAAAACAAATCAACCCATTAAATCAATTCAGGTGAACATTACCAAATAGGATCCTTCAGGAAACTATGCATAACCCTTCCAGCTTACAGGTTCATCAGCAGACAAACCTAGCAATCCTTCTTTTACACATTTAGAGATTAAAATACTTCATATTATTCAACACCCATAAAGCATCAATCTTCTGTGAATTTAACTTGTCACGAAGCTGGAGAATGTATGAGATCCCAACACGTTCCTGATGCTGATGTAAATAACTCTGAGTGCATACACAGGCAGACAGACTGCATAAGTAGATAAACTGCTTGAAATGTTAACATGTTTTATCACTTTTAAACTCATCAGGAATTCAGCATACTACTTCATACACAAAAGCTCCCACTACAAAGACCCACAATGATTTAATCAGTGCTACCAAGTTATTAAGAACAACTAATCATGCCAAATCAGGCAAGTTTGAAGATGATGAATATTTATAAGGTTTTGTTCTGCAGTTCATTTTGAAGAAATTCTAAAGTCTTGCTACAATTAAAGCATTTTCAGAACCTCAGCCTGCAACTTTCTGCCAAGTCTGTAATTGACTCAGAAAATTCCCTCCTAATGATGGTGGCCAGGGCAGATGCTGCCTTGCTCTTGTTCCAAAAGCTTCTACACCACCTAGATCAGAGCAGTAGAACTTGGTCTGCCACAGGCTTCACTGCCAACGTGACAGCAGAAACACTGGTGTGCAACACTGGTGTACAGGAATTACCAGTAGCATTAATGAGACGATACCACATGTGAACTTGGCAAGAACAAAGGCCCTGGGAGCTTCACATGTAAGATCAGGCCCCATCTGAGTAACTGGCCCAAGCAGTAAAATGATGTGTGTTTTCAACAGCTGTCACACAGGATGGCTTATACAATCAAGACACCATAAAGCTAATTTACTGTCCTACACCTGCATTCCTTAACTTGACCATTCCACAGTTTCCAAAGCACTGGGTAAAAAAAGTCAAACAAAAAGGCAGTATGATTTTACACATAGCAATAAAGGGTAACAAGTTTTTAAAATTTTCTAAATCACTTCTGCTTAATTTTCCTACTTCCTCAGAAACTGCCCCAAACTATTCATCTCAACACAGCCTCCAGGGTAAACAAGCTTTAACCACATTCACCAGGAATAAACCAATTAAAATTCATCTGTCCCTAGCAATTCTTCACTTCAGTTTTTTACAAGATTGCTGAAAATCAAGGAAATTCCAAAAAGGGTTTTTAAGCCTATGATCACTTGAAAGATTGAGAGTTTTTGTAAACGTAGGTAAAACTATCTGGTTTTGATCTTTGAAGTCATTATAATACAGGATATTCAGAATTTTCACAAGTCTGGCACAGTGTCTTGGCTTACATCTTTATTTTCATGAGCCTCAAACTGCCTGGTAAGAACAAGACTGATCAGACTAGTTTCTGAGCTCCATGACCAGCTGCTTCAAAGTCTATTTTACACTTCTTCTTCAGAAATATGCTCATTAATTCAATTAATTGCTTTATGCATGAATACTTGCAAACCAGTGGTTCTCATTCTCCCTTCCTCCCTCCCTGACATTTTTCCTCCATCCCCCTAGAGCAGCAGGGCTTGGGCCACCACCCAAGGTAGGCTGGTGGTGCCCAGTGTGTGGCCCTGAACACACAGCAGCAAACATCAACCTGGATGATACAGGAGACACCTCTGTACTTTATTCTAACTGTATTTTCACATGTATTTCATAGATTTTATCTGCAAGTAGCACATCAGATTGCCCAAAACTCTTTGTAAAGCCAACTCACTTAATGCTTTATGCTACCATCTGTCTTATACCCTCAAAAAGAAAAACTTGTGAGGTCTGGAATTTAAAAAAAAAAAACCCAGCACACAAGATGAGACTAAAACTTTAGTTATGCTGCATAACAACAAGAAATATACAGAGAAATGAGCGAACTGGCAAGAGTATCTGATCTAGCAACAAAAACAGAGAGAACTTTAGAATTCTGAATCATTAAAAGTGCTGTAATCCCACATTAAAAGCAACTGCTTATCTAACAGTAGAGCTCTGACATAACCAACAAACCCATAACAACGAGCAGTTTACAAGAGTCAGCAGTGTGTGTCAACAATGGAAGCCCTGGCTGTTCACCTGTTTTGTGGGCTAGTTTTTACAATTTTGGACAATTCAATTCTAGTTCTACTGTTAACATTATCAGTAAACTCTCAGCTCTACAGCATTTTTTCCATCTCAATTGTTCGGGCAAGCTATAGCTCTGACTCATTCTAAAAACAAGTTGCAGAAGGTCAGACATTAATAGAAAGCTACAGCAAAACAACTTCCAAACAAGCTCCATCAAAATCACCTTATTACATATATACAGTGCTATCTCATAAGCACATTTTATCAACTTATGGACATCCTAACAGCTGAAAATGAACATACTCCTTGACAAACTGTGCATATACAAACACAGAACTAGGCATAAAACTGATTAAAGCAATTTCTCTACATTCTGATTGCAAACTTTTTGATCCCTACCTTGTTGAAAGATCAATATCCCAAAATTATTATGAAGTCATCGAACACAATAGAATTAATGGATCAAAATATCAACCCAACGTGTGATCTTTCAAATGGTCTGGCAGTATTTTTAGCAAATGACTTCCACAATAACCTGCAATGACCCCTAGCCAGGAGCCTAATGCCTTCCAGTCCAGTGAAACACTGGAGGTGCTGAACAACTTCTCCTTTCCTCTTTCCTAACAGAGTAGGGCAGTGCTTCTGTATTCATGTGCAAAGCAAGTTATATGCTTGACACTTTGATCCATTCCCGAAGGTGCCATTTCGTCCAAGGGATTAAGCCACTGCCTTACACCAGCTTTAGCCAGAAGGGAGAAAGGGAGCAAAAAAACTTCCATGCAAACATGGAAGTATGTATCCTTCCAGGTACTTCCAACTAGAATAATCTCAATGCTGCACATGAGACGAAAAGGAGATAAGAAGTTCTAACTGAGCAGTTATCTTGCTGCTTGATGTGCAGATGAAGGTTAAAACTTCTATGAAAAGAAAAAGCAAAAGCTGAAAAAAAAAAGGTGAAAGCGGGAACAAAACACAGAAATGGAAACAAGGGACTTGTAACTGAAAAAAGAAAAAAAGATTAATTTTCACAACTTTAAAAGATCATCACATGAAAGCACTGTGCCTGCTCTCATTTCATTATCATTTACGCAAATCCTAATTCACAATTAAAAGGATTATTAAATCATGGTTGTAGGCAGTATGAAAACATAATAGGCCTACTCATATAAAGTCCAAATGTAGCATATATTCACATGCTTAAAGAGGAGAAACTCCAGCCTGAGAAAAACACTGGCTCTGAATATCCACTGTGGATCACCTTTAGAGTTGTGAAGCATAAACAGCAGTAATGAACAATAACGGTGCACCCGAATTCTGACACGCCAGCACCGACAGAATGAGTCATCAGAACTCGTTTTCCCCCGGAAAGATGCTACTTTTGACGTCTCTTTTCCAGCGTTAAAAATAGGTTTGGCTACTAAGGTAACAGCGTTAATGAAAGAAAGAAAACAGCTTAGCCTTTGTCCCTTACCCAGATCCCTTCCTGGAAAAACTTTGTCGAGTTGTTACGCAGTTTAATTTGCCCCAAAAGTGAGCTATGCCAAACCTCCCGCCCGCTCCTCCCTCCATCGAGGTTACTTGCTCTCTGCACCGGAGCTGTAACACTGGTAACACACACACACAAAACAAGCCCCGCACAATGCCGGTGCCAGGCAGCTCGTCACTGACTGCCGAGGCCGCTCCCATCAACTTTGGGTAACTGATAGCAGCTCCTTCCTCAAGAATTTGAACTTTTTTTGTGCATAATTATGGCTTAGGAAGACATGGCGAGTTAAGTCACATGAAAATTCTTTTTTTTCG
>NW_008655060.1:0-222 GCF_000695815.1 Acanthisitta chloris
CCGCCACCAACTTTCCTTTCCAGTAACGTCTTTAGGAAAAGCATAAACAAGGGGAAACTTGGGATTATTATTGTTCCTTCCATTGTTCCATCCCCCTCCCGCCCCGTGGGCTGCCGTAGCTAATTGGTGTGCTGGACGGGGGAGAGAGCGCAACTTTCCGTTGTTCTTTCCGTGCTCCGGCCGGTGTTGCCAGCTGCGGCCAGTTTTAAAGTATCACGCGCC
>NW_008655060.1:323-861 GCF_000695815.1 Acanthisitta chloris
TGGGTACTTCGCGTGGCTGGGGAGGTATCCCTGGGGTGGGGGATAGGCAGAACCAGATGAATCCAAGGGAAATGCTACGGTACTGGCTGAGATCCACGACCGTAAGGCTACCAAATGAATAAAGTAAGAGTAAAACGAATTAAGAATTTGTCATACTTGAAGGGGTTTTTTTCAAAAAAAAATTGTTATTTTATTGTTTTTGACGAGCAACACGAAGCAGGGACAAGCAGCTCCTGCTCTGACCCCATCTCTAATCCATCACTCAGCAGCGGCTCCCTCCACACATCTCAATGAACTACACGCTCAGGTGCGTTTTTCCTGCGGAAACGCAGGAACCCACCTTAGGGCGGGGAGGCACTGGAACAGGATGACCAGCCAAGCTGTGCATATGCCCCATCCCTGGAAGCGTTCAAAGCCAGGCTGGATGGAGCGTGGAGCGACCTGCTCTGGTGGAAGGTGTCCCTGCCCAGGGCAGGGGGTCGGAACCAGATGCTCATCAAGGTCGCTCCCAGCCCTGCGCGCCCCATCCCGGGGTCCA
>NW_008655061.1:0-794 GCF_000695815.1 Acanthisitta chloris
GTGGAACTGGAGCAGTTTGACGTCCTCGGCGATGACGTGCGCGGCCGCCCCGTTCTGCTCGTTACGCCGCAGTTGATTGTTGATCTTAACGATGTCGGCTAATTTGTGGGTCAGGTCATCCTGGGGACAAGGGCAATAATTAGTGGGGGGCAATAAAGTTGGTGGAGCTGGTGGTGAGACCTCAAAGCTACTGGGAGGACCTCAAAGTTACTGGTGTGGTCTCGAAGTTACTGGTGTGATCTCAAAGTTACTGGTGTGATCTCAAAGTTACTGGTGTGATCTCAAAGTTACTGGTGTGATCTCAAAGTTACTGGTGTGATCTCAAAGTTACTGGTGTGATCTCAAAGTTACTGGTGTGATCTCAAAGTTACTGGTGTGATCTCAAAGTTACTGGTGTGATCTCAAAGTTACTGGTGTGATCTCAAAGTTACTGGTGTGATCTCAAAGTTACTGGTGTGATCTCAAAGTTACTGGTGTGATCTCAAAGTTACTGGTGTGATCTCAAAGTTACTGGTGTGATCTCAAAGTTACTGGTGTGATCTCAAAGTTACTGGTGTGATCTCAAAGTTACTGGTGTGATCTCAAAGTTACTGGTGTGATCTCAAAGTTACTGGTGTGATCTCAAAGTTACTGGTGTGATCTCAAAGTTACTGGTGTGATCTCAAAGTTACTGGTGTGATCTCAAAGTTACTGGTGTGATCTCAAAGTTACTGGTGTGATCTCAAAGTTACTGGTGTGATCTCAAAGTTACTGGTGTGATCTCTCTCCTCAAATCTCCCCAAAATGCCCCAAAT
>NW_008655062.1:0-587 GCF_000695815.1 Acanthisitta chloris
GACACTGTCACTCTGTCCTGGATTTTTGTCGCGGTCATTTATTTTTAGCTTTCGGCTCTTTCCTGTGACCGGATCCGACAATTCCTGACCCGGAATGTGGAGTGGCCACACCCGGGATGGTCATCTCCCCCGGGATGGAGTGACCACTGCGTGGCCAGCGCGGCCACTGGGCACTACGGAGGCCACTGGGCACTATTGTGGCCTCTGGTCACTATTGTGTCCCCACTGTGGCCACTGGGCACTACTGTGGCCTCTGGTCACTATTGTGTCCTCACTGTGTCCTCTGGTCACTCTTGTGTCCTCTGGTCACTCTTGTGTCCCCACTGTGTCCCCAGTGCAGCCACTGGTCACTACTGCGTCCTCTGGTCACTATTGTGTGCCCACTGTGTCCCCACCGCGGCCACTGGGCACTACTGATCACTATTGTGTGCCCACTGTGTCTCCTGTGTGGCCACTGGTCACTATTGTGTCCCCACTGTGTCCCCAGCATGGCCACTGATCACTACTGTGGCCTCTGGTCACTATTGTGTCCCCACTGTGTCCCCAGCATGGCCACTGATCACTACTGTGGCCTCTGGTCACTATTG
>NW_008655063.1:0-294 GCF_000695815.1 Acanthisitta chloris
GGGTCTCCCGATACGTGCAGAGGGTATTGGGGATCCCGTGAGGGGGTCAGGGTCCCATTGGGGGCATCAGGTGTCCCATGGGAGGTGATCAGGGTCCCCCAAGGTGCACAAGGGGGCCCCCTCCCCCCTCACAAGAGCACGGCGCCCTCGAAGCAGATGTCGGTGAGGGTCCTGTCCACCAGCACCGTGGGGGTGTCGTGGATCTCAGCCCCCACCTGCAGCAGCAGGAACCCAGCACAGCGGTGCAGCTCTGGGGGACACGGGCGGGTCAGGAGGGTCAGAGCAGGCGTGGGC
>NW_008655064.1:0-377 GCF_000695815.1 Acanthisitta chloris
GGTCAGAGCCTTCTGCGCCGCAGGGTTCGTGGGCTTCAGCCTCTGCAACACAGACAGGCACGGGCTCCAGGCCAGGGCACCGGGAGGGAAGGGGAGGGAAGGAACGCACCCAGGGGACAAAGCTAAGAGAAAGCACATCAGGGTTCAGGAGTGCCCAGGCACTCCCTGATAGCTGTTAAGGAGCTTCAGTTCTGGTGTGCCCAACATCAGAAGGACATGGAACTGTTGGAGCAAAGCCAGAGGAGGCCACAAAGCTGATCAGAGGGTTGGAGCAGCTTCCCTAGGAGAGAGTTGGGGTTGTTCAGCCTGGAGAAGAGAAGGTTGTGTGGAGACCTCAGAGCAACCTGCAGGAGCTGAAGGGGCTCCAGGGAAGCTGC
>NW_008655064.1:647-4407 GCF_000695815.1 Acanthisitta chloris
CTGACACAGACCAGCCTGGGAGCCCAGCCTTGCCCTCTGGAGTGACTGGGGATAGCTGTGAGGGCTCTGGTGGCAGCAGCTGGAGCAGGGAGAAGCCTCAGTGCCTGGGGCAGGTGAGGGGCTCTGCTCCAGCCCCTGAGGTGGCACCAGTGTGTCCCAGGAGTGGCTTACTGGGGGTATCAGGGTGAGGGAAGGTCTCACCACACCCCTGGAGCGAGGCCATTGCTCCCTGGGGACAGATGCTGGCAGGACGGGCAGAGTACCTCTGTCACCTGCAAACCTAGGGTGGAGGGAGTGTGATTCCCTGTCAAGCTTCAAGCAGGAGGCCCTTAGGGTCCCTAGAACCTCCCCTAATACTTCAAAAGCCTGGAAGGTATTGGGTTTATTGTCTTTCAAACAAACCACCAGGGACAGGTTTGTTAAGAGACTCTCAGAGATGTCCTCAAGGACAGCACTGCTGCTATTCCAAGCACTAACACCTATCCATGTTTGTTTCCAGCCAGCAGCACCAAGAGCAAAAGAACTCCAAAACCAAGACTCTGATGCAGGTAAAATCAGGGATTGTGGAATCCTGGAATGGTTTGGATTGGGAGGGACATTAAAGACCATCCAGTTCCAACCTCCTGCCACAGGCAGGGAAACTTCCACTGGAATAAAACAAAGCAGCTTATGTCCTGGAGAGGCTCAAAAGTCACTGCACAGGTGTGAGAATAGAGGGCAAGTTGTTTGGGTGCTCAGTGTATTTAAGTAAGGACAGCGAAGAGAAACCAGAGTATTTCCAGTCTCCCCCACCCATGAGCTCAGTGTGGATGTGCACTCACCTCCTCCTTCTTCTTCGGGTCTGACATGGGGTTTCTGAAGAGTGGGGAGTCCCCAAAGGGGGAGTAAGTCAAGCAGTTGAGGTGCTGCTGGAGCACAGCCTGCTGAGCTGCAGAGGCATTGGGGTCTGTCAGGGCTGCAAAGGAACAGCAGGTTTGGTTTGAACAGCTTTACCGAGAGAGGCAGACACAGAACTCCCGTCAGAGGATCTGCTCTGCCTGAGTTTGCAGCCACACTCAGGAGGTTCTTATGGGTATGAGCTGAGGGCACAGAGCTGCACAGCAGTGAAAAGGGCCTGCCCTGCCACAGCATTCAGCTAGCACAGCCGGACTCTAATAGGCTGTGGACGGGAAATACTTCACCCTGAATTCTGACACTCCTACAGCAACCAAACTCACAGGCCTGGGGTCCTCACTCAACACTCAGCTTTGTCTCTCCACTTCATTTTACTGCCTATTAAAATGCTCTAGGTGTTCACACCACGAAGGGTTTGAGTCACCACAAGCAGCTCAATTCTAATTCCAAGAGAGCCAGAGTGACCCTGTGCATTCCCAAAGAACACCACCGCCCTCAAGAGCAGCAGCTTTACTGCCAGGGCCTGCAGAAAGCACAGAGACTTGCAGACAACTGGTTCCTATCTATGTCCCCAGGGGCACAGCATTCCCACTAATGACATCTCTCCTAACTGGAGTTACCAAAGCAGCCAATGCTGCATTTCCCTGACTCATTTTTGTAACCATTTACTCTAACTGCCCTAAGCTCAATGATAGGAAATGGGAGATGCCTTGAAGACAAAGCTCCAAAATATCCCCAATTAATGGGAATGTTAAGCAACTTAGAATCCCTTAAAACATACACATAATTAGCAAAAAGAGGTGATCGACACGGTCTCCAGTGCCCCTGGGAGCAGCAGGGGCCTCCAGGAGGGGCCCAGGCAGGGAGAGCAGGTGGTCTGGGTGTGCCCCACTCACCCACAGCAGGCTGGGGAGCTCCGAAGCCCAGGGTGGCCGTGGAGGTGTTGAATCCTGGTGCTCCGAACGCTCCTGTTCCCAGCGTTCCCCCCAGTTTGGGCTGGGTGTTCCCGAACAGGGAGGTCTGTCCTGCCCCAAGAGCTGTGACAGGAGAGATGAGGGACATTTACTGCACGACACTGACAAACTCCCAGGCACAACAAGGAATATTCACCATGTCCGTGGATGCCACAAAGACTCGGAGGACCTCACCAGTTCCCCCAGTGGAACCAATGCTGCCCTCAGGTCACTCAGCACCATGTCAACAAGCTCCCCTTGGATTGATCTGAGACTGGGATCCACGGACTGCAGCTGTAACACCCACAGCCTCTCCCACCTCAGGTACAGACCATCCCCAGGCTGGAGCAGCACTGGAGGGTGAGGACTGTGCTCAGGCTGATGAGCAATGAGCTGGGGAAGTGCTTACCTGTCCCAAAGCCTGTTCCAAGCCCAGCTCCCAGAGTCCCAGTCGCAGGTTTATTTCCAAACAAACTGTTTCCAGCAGTGTTGGCACCAAAACCTTCAGGAGTAGAACCAACAGCTCATTAGGGATGACATTAAAGCCACACACAAGCACCCCAGGGGCAGAGAGCCGTGCCTCAGCCCAGGGCAGGTCCCACACAGCTCCAGCACTGCAGCTCACCCTGACAAGCAGCAAGGAGGGACTTCAGTGGGGATCAACACATTTCAGTCGTGAATGATCATAGAACCTCCCAAATTGGAAGGTACTCACAAAGAATCATTAAGTCCAACTCTTGGCCCTGCACAGACACCCCAACAATCCCACCCTGAGCCTGAGAGCACTGGACATGAATCATTTCACCTCCATAAAAGATGATTCAAATAAGCCACTTTTTGTCATGTTCTTTATAGGAAGGCTGAAAGCAGCACAGAAAAATGGTCACTTGCCTTCTTAAGCTTTTCAGTCTGTTACAAACTTCAACGTTTTACTGAAACCCAGAGCTGAGATAATGTTGTTGTATCTGGCACATAATAAAATGTGCTGAGTTTCTTCAACTGCCTGGCAGGACAAACCCCTCTGGCACTGCTGACACCACACACAGGTCTGACCCTCAGGCACAGTTTGAAGACACAGCTCTGACTGCAGCTCAGTACCCCCAGATCTCCCACAGGGCTGCCCAGTCCCTCAGCTGGAGATGCTGAGCTCATCCTGGAGCTGGCACACAAACAACTACACTGGGAAACTGCAGGTGTGGAACACCCCCTTGGAATCCAGCTCCACGAGGCACTCAGGAGCAGCTCCCACACACCTCGTGCTGCTTTTGCCCAGGGCTGGTCACCACAGCCAAGCTGTGCTCACTAAGGCACTGCCCTGGCAGTCTTGGAGCACTTCAGAGAGCTCCTCAGTTTGGAGAGGACTCTGAGGATCATCCAAAGGCATGGGAAGCTTTATTGCCAGTGCAATTAAAACCCAAACCCCACCCCAGCAAAGGGGTGTCAGGCTCTAACCCCTTCCCCATCACTTTTAGGGACAGTTTCACTGCTCTGAAATCCAGAAGGAAAGAGGCAGAACATATTTCAGAGTGCCCTGATGGAAGCTGCTGTTCACCTCACCCATCCCTCCACATTCCTCAGGCACACACTCACCCAACACTTCTTCCCCAGCAGGAACACAACACCCAGTTGTGAGGTCCTGCTCACCACTAAGGACAACAACAGTCACCACTTAAACTGGAACTGACTCATCCCTTGTCCTGGGTTGCAGTGTGGGGGGTATCCAATGGTATGTATCAACTCCACAAGCTGTTAAAGCAGGTGGGGCAGTGATCGTTATCACCTTGTCCCATCCTCAGGGCAATCATGATGGCTCCCTCAGGGGCTGTCTCTGATTAACGGGCTGTCAAGGACCCATGCATGACACATCCTCCCCATGATCCTTATCGCCTTGTCCCACGGTGAGGTGACTCACC